>NC_052146.1:85151310-85451310 GCF_902713615.1 Scyliorhinus canicula | reverse complement strand
CCAAATTCCAGAAATTAATTCTAGTGATTTTATCAACCTAGATGAATGCGCAGTGCTTCCTGCTCATTCTCAGAGTCTAGGTAACAGAAAGTGGAATATTAAAGGAATGGGGAATGTAACCAGTGATGTTGATGCGTTCCAATTTTCTCTCCTCCACTCCTGAAGGCCCAGCCTTGTCCTGGGGTATGCTCCATGAGTGAGTTCAGATCAAGGGAATTTAGAGTTAACACATGGGGATTAGAGTCACATGTAAACCACACCCTGATGAGCTTCACTTCACTTCAGGCCATTAGTGATGTAGTTGGGTGTTTATGACAATTAAGCAGCTTTGATGATCGTTATTCTCGATCATAAATTACTTGATTTAATAAATTCAATTTCACATCTTGCCAAGGAATCTCTACTTAGCAAACAGGAAGTAGAACCAAAGTTGAAACCCTCAGCCCTCAAATCCAGGCTGTGAGGCGACAATAATGACACGATGAATGACTGTCTGAATGCATGGATTTCTTACTGGGGTGCCTAAATTACTTACTGTACTAACTGGAGCCAACTCAGATGATTTGATGTAATTTGTTTCCCTGCCTAAATAGAGCAGCATCAAAAAGACAAGATAACTACAGCTGGAATTTTACACTGCTCCCAGGAACCGGCTGGTGGGATCATGTGGATGGAGAGGGAGAAGGCCATGTGCATCACCTATCCACTTCCAACAGGGATTTTATCCGCCGTTATTTGGATGCTGGGCATCCTGTCCACCCATGGGCCAATTGAATTATAGAAATCATCTTATGCAGGAGGAGGCCATTTGGCCCATCGAATCTGCACTGACCCTCTAGAAAGAATACGCTACCTTGGTCCACTTCCCTGCCCCATCCCTGGAACCCATAACCCCACATTTAACCTTCTGAACCTAAGGGACAATCCACCTCACTTGCACATCTTTGAGGCCCATAAGTGGCCACATGCCAGCTTGGCAGTGCAGTCCCTCCTGTTTGTGGATCTTGTGCATAATGGTGGATGGAAGTAGAGGAAAGCCCAAGCTGCCTGGCCTCTCAATCATCAAAACCCATCCCCCATCAAAGTAGACACCTGACTGACCTTGAAGACGCATCCCACTTACCTTCCAGACTGGCAACCTCCATGGTTCCTTGGCAGGAACTGCCCTTTTCCTGGTGGAACTTTTTAATTAAAACAAAAATCATTTATGGGATGTGGGCATCGCTGGCTAGCTCATAATTTATTGCCCTAACCTAAAAGACCTTGAGAAGGTGGTGGTGAGTTGCCTTCTTCACCTGCTGCAGTACGTGATAGCACAATGCAGCACGGTAGCACAGTGGTTAGCACAATTACTTCACAGCTCCAGAGTCCCAAGTTCGATTCCTGGCTTGGGTCACTGTATATGTGGAGTCTGCATGTTCTCCCCGTGTCTGTGTGGGTTTCCTCCAGGTGCTTTGGTTTCCTCCCACAGTCCAGAGATGTGCAGGTTAGGTGGATTGGCCATGATAAATTGCCCTTAGTGTCCAAGAAGGTTAGGGGGGGTTACTGAGTTATGAGGATAGGGTGGAGGCGTGGGCTTAAGTGGGGTGCTCTTTCCAAGGGCTGGTGCAGACTTGATGGGCCGAGTGGCCTCCTTCTGCACTGTAAATTCTATGATGTGTGGGTACATCCACAGTGCTGTTAGGGAGGGAGTTCCAGGAATTTGACTTGGGGACAGTGAAGGAATGGTGATATATTTCCTAATCAGGATGTTGACTGACTTGGTGGGGAACCTCCACGTGGTGGGGTTCCCAAGTATCTGCTGGTCTTGTTGATAGTAATGGTTGTGGGTTTGGAAGCTGCTGCCGAATGAAACTTGGTGAGTTCCTGAAGTTAATCTTGTTTCTTTCTTCCTACAGAAACTCAGCACCCATGGACCAGTTGAACCAGGAACATTCCTCGTCACAATGGATGTCTCGGCACTCTACACCAGCATCCCCCATGACAACGGCATTGCTGCAACAGCCTCAGTACTCAACACTGACAACTGCCAATCTCCAGACGCAATTCTGCAACTCATCTGCTTCATTCTGGATCACAACGTCTTCACCCTCGACAATACGTTCTTCATCCAGACGCACGGAACAGCCATGGGGACCAAATTCGCACCTCAATATGCCAACATCTTCATGCACAAGTTTGAACAAGACTTCCTCACCGCACAGGACCTTCAACCGACGTTATACACCAGATACATTGATGACATTTGTTTCCTTTGGACCCACGGCGAAGAATCACTGAAACGACTACACGATGACATCAATAAGTTCCATCCCACCATCAGACTCACCATGGACTACTCTCCAAAATCGGTTGCATTCTTGGACACACTTATCTCCATCAAGGACAGTCACCTTAGCACTTCGCTTTACCGCAAGCCCACAGATAACCTCACGATGCTCCACTTCTCCAGCTTCCACCCTAAACACGTTAAAGAAGCCATCCTCTATGGACAAGCCCTCCGTATACACAGGATCTGCTCAGACGAGGAGAAGCGTAACAGACATCTACAGACGCTGAAAGATGCCCTTGTACGAACGACATATGGTGCTTGACTCATCGATCAATAGTTCCAACGTGCCACAGCAAAAAACCGCACCAACCTCCTCAGAAGACAAACACGGGACACAACCGACAGAGTACCCTTCGTCATCCAGTACTTTCCCGGAGCGGAGAAACTATGACATCTTCGCAGCCTTCAACACATCATCGATGGAGATGAACATCTTGCCAAGTTCATCCCCACACCCCACTACGTGCCTTCAAACAACCGGGCAACCTCAAACAAACCATTGTTTGCAGCAAATTACCCAGCCTTCAGAACAGAGACCACGACACCACACAATCCTGCCATAGCAATCTCCGCAAGACGTGCCAGATCATCGACATGGATACCACCATTACACGTGAGAACACCACCCCCCAGGTACGCGGTACATACTCGTGCGACTAGGCCAATGTTGTCTACCTCATACGCTGCAGGAAAGGATGTCCCGAAGCGTGGTACATTGGCGAGACCATGTAGACGCTGCAACAACGAATGAACGGACATTGCGCGACAATCACCAGGCAGGAATGTTCCCTTCCAGTCGGGAAACACTTCAGCAGTCAAGGGCATTCAGCCTCTGATCTCTGGGTAAGTGTTCTCCAAGGCGGCCTTCAGGACGTGCGACAACGCAGAATCGCGTAGCAGAAACTTATAGCCAAGTTCCGCACACATGAGTGCGGCCTCAACCGGGACCTGGGATTCATGTCGAATAACATTCATCCCCCACTATCTGGCCTGGGCTTGCGAAATCCTACCAACTGTCCTGGCTTGAGACAATTCACACCTCTTTAACCTGGGGTTACCCCTATCTCTGCATCTATAAAGATTTAATTACCTGCAAATGCTCGCATTCTAAGCATTCTCTGGCATCTTTGACTTTGTTTATATATATGTTTCTGGAACATACCTCTTCATTCACCTGAGGAAGGAGCAGTGCTCCGAAAGCTAGTGTTTGAAACAAACCTGTTGGACTTTAACCTGGTGTTGTAAGACTTCTCACTGTGCTCACCCCAGTCCAACACCGGCATCTCCACATCTTGTATATGGTACACACTACTGCTATTGTTCGTCAGTGGTGGAAGGAGTGAATGTTTGTGGGCTGCTTTGTCCTGGATGGTGTTGATCTTCTTGAGTGTTGTTGGAGCTGCACTCATCCAGGCAAGTGGAGAGTATTCCATCACACTTGTGCCTTGTAGTGGTGCACAGGCTTTTGGGAGTCAGGAGCTTTGTTACTCGCTGCAGGATGCCAAGCCTCTGAACTGCTCTAGTAGCCACTATATTGTTTTACCCAATTAACAGGCAATTTAACATGGCTAATCCACCTACCCTGCACATCTTTGGGTTGTGGGGGTGAGACCCACATTTTAATTGCAGTGTTAATATGAACCTACTTGTGACACTAATAGAGATTATATTTAGATTATTAGACCTGGAGAATGTACAAACTCCACATGAGCAGTGACCCAGGGCCAGGAACAAACCGGGTCCTCAGCACCCTCAGGCAGCAGTGCTAACCACTGCACAGTAGCCACTGTATTTATAGAGCTGGTCCAGTTCAGTGGCTGATCAAGGGTAACCCCCAGGACGTTGAGAGTGGGGATTCAGCGAATCTGGTTACAGGTTTCTGGGAGGAGGGATGCAAGTTCACATGTGACCATTCAGCTCGGGTGCAGGCCCACTGTTTCCATGTGAAATTCAGCCCATGTTTAGATTTTCTACAGTAATGGAGGGGAAACCAGCTGTGAGCTGAGAGAATCTGCACCAATAATAAATCTGCAGCTCGCAGCTCTGAGGTGAAGTCTGACAATTATGTTTTTATTATTGTTGATATCATCAGGATATACATTTTGCAATGTAGACAGGAAACTATCATCAATTGCCTATTCTCGGGAATATGATGATGGGAGTCATGAACTGTGCCAGGTTACAGGGCCGGTGTCGATTTGCATGCAGCAATCTTGCAGTCAGCATGTTATGATCTAAGCTTCATAAACATTCACCACACGAGAAGGAAGAGCTGGCAGCTGCAGAAAGTTACTGAAAACATCAAAGATCTTTTGTCTTCATGCCAGTCTCTCTGAGTAAAGGTCTTATCATTTTACTGAAGGCAGTTTTGAATTTGTCGACTTCAAGATTCATGAAACATCCTGGGGATTACACTGATAATCCACTTCATTACCACAGAGAAAATGGACCAATTTGTGTGACCATTATAGTCAATAATGCGGCTACATGATACTTTCAGAAATAATTTGATTGTAGTGATACTTGCAACAATTGGGGCGGCATGGTGGCACAGAGGTTAGCACTGCTGCCTCACAGCGCCAGGGACCCAGGTTCCATTCTGGCCTTGGGTTGACTGTTTGTGTGGAGTCTGCACATTCTCCCCGTGTCTGCGTGGGTTTCCTCTGGATTCTCCGGTTTCCTCTCACATTCCAAAGATGTGCAGGTTAGGTGGATTGGACGTGATGAATTTCCCCATAGTATCAAAAGATGTGTAGGTTAGATGGGGTTACAGAGGGCAGCACAGTGGCACAGTGGTTAGCATTGCTGCCTACGGCACTGAGGACCTGGGTTCGATCCCGGCTCTGGGTCACTGTCCGTGTGGAGTTTACACATTCTCCCCGTGTCTGTGTGGGTTTCACCCCCACAACCCAAAGCTGTGCAGGATAGGTGGATTGGCCACGCTAAATTGCCCCTTAATTGGAAAAAATAATTGGGTACTCTAAATTTATAAAGAAAAAAAAATAGATGGGGTTACAGGGTTGCAGAGGTGGGGCGGGGGAGTGGGCCTGAGTCAGATGCTTTCTCAGGAGATTGGTGCAGACTCGATGGGCTGAATGGCGTCCTTCTGCACTGCAGGGAGTCTGTGCTTCTATGAATTGTGTCCCACGATGATATAACGTCTTCCTGTCTCTTATTGTAGAATATGGGATGTTTTGCACCATGGAAACTCCTTGGGGAGAGTCAGCCAGCTTCTAAAAATATATTTTCCTTCAAATTTTCACTTTACAAACATATAAAATATTCAATCAGATTCATACAATCTACAAAAAATATGCCCACCACCTAACTCTGCCCCAATTTAAAAACAAATATTACTTTAACAATTTTCTAGAATAACACCTGTACAACCATTTATACACAACAGTTGACAGTATTCCAATCTGAAAATGAAATGAAATGAAAATCGCTTATTGTCACGAGTAGGCTTCAATGAAGTTACTGTGAAAAGCCCCTAGTCGCCTCATTCCGGCGCCTGTTCGGGGAGGCTGGTATCCACCTCCCACAACCTCCCAAATAAACAACTAATTCCCTAATGACGCCCTCCCTCCACTTCCAACATCTGATGGTGACCAACTCTCTGAAAAAGCAAATAAATGGCCGCCACCTGAGGTGAATCTTTCACCGGCCCTCATTAGATAATTGGGGTTGGATTCTTCCACCTCTCCCACATCAAAATGGTCACGGGTGGGACGCTTTTTGGGCAAAAGCAGCTGATTAGATATTTTGGAATTTGAGCAGGGGCTACTCTGCTAGCTGTATTAATTAGTTAGTGAACGGAAGTGAGATGGGGTTACCTGTGGTTCATATAAGGGGAGATTCATTTAGTTTAAGTTCAGGGGTTCTGTTAATGGGATGGTTGAGGTACAGTAAGGGAGGAGGGGTGTTTGGGGTTTTGTCAACAATTTATCTGGTTGTTTGAATGAGATATCGATGAAGGGCGGGAGGGGGTGGGGGAGGGAAATTTAGTTCTCTGATGGTGACGGGAGACTTTTCTTTGTCGATTTGTGCTGGGGAATTTGATGGCTATCTTGGATGAGTCTGGTGTCGACTCTTCCTGGAGTGCTGCTGGGCTGCCTCACAGGATGGGAATGACTGACTCCGGTGGGGGAGGGGATGGACATCCACCCATTTGGCTAGTCACGTGGAATTTGAGGAGACTAAGTGGCCTGGTTAAGAGATCCAGGGTCTCTGAGGACCGATGTGGTCCTGCTGCAGGAGACCCATTTGCAAATTAGAGACCAGATAAGGTTACGGAGGGGCTGGGTGGGCATGTTTTTCATTCAGGATTCAATGGCAGGACGTGGGAGAATCCGATCCTGATCAACAGGAGGGTAACCTTTTCAGTGAGGAGGATTTTGATGGACCCAAATGAAAGGTATGTCATTGTCAGTGGGCTGTTAGCGGGTGCACAGGTCTTACTGGTCAATGTATACGGCCAAATTGGTACAACGCAACTTATATTAATGGGTTGCTGTTGCTGATCCCGGATTTGGATTCACTTCAACTGATTATGGGTGGGGTCTTTAATTGCGTTTTGGACTCCCGACTGGATAAATTGAGACCTTAGGTGTTAAGACCTTCTGGGATGGCGAAGGCGACATGGGGCAGATGGGGGAAGCTGACCCTTGGAGATTTTAACACCCGGGGAGAGAGATTTCTTGTTCTTCTCTCAGGTCCACCAGGTCTATTCTAGGATTGATTTTTTTGTAGTCGGTAGGTCCTTGCTGCTGGGGGTGGTTGAGTCGGGATACTCAGCAATGGTGATCTCTGATCATGCCCCATAGACATGACCGATCAGATTGCCCGTGATAAATTGCCAGTGGTGACCAAAAAGGTTGGGTGGGGTTACTGGGTTTTTGGGATGGGGTGAAGGTGTGGGCTTGGGTGGGGTGCTCTTTCCAAGGGCTAGTGCAGACTAGATGGGTCGAATGGCCTCCTTCTGCACTGTAAATTCTATGATTCTATGATTCACTCGAGGTCTCTGATTTCTTTCTTTTTTTTGTGTTTGGTTTGACACCTATTCTGCATCCTCTTGCCATGTGGAGCTTAAACAAATCAACTATATAATTTTGGGCGTAAGTTCCCAACAAAACAAAAGCGATCCTGGCGGGAGCCCCTCCACGTGCGACTGCTCCACTACATGCCGCACCGGAAGTCAAGTCAGCCAGTTTTATCACACAATCTGTGGTGGTTCAAGACGGTGGCTCTTCACCTTCTTGAGGGTAATTAGGGTGCATCACAAATGCTGGCCCAGCCAGCGATGTTCATATCCCATAAAATAATTTAAAAAAAAACAAATGAAGTGGGATTATATGTTGTGAACAAATCCTTAGAAATGGGAAACCCGGGGTGGCACACCCTACGGCGCTGAGACACCGGGCTTAAATCCCGGCCCTGGGTCACTGTCCGTGTGGAGTTTGCGCATTCTCCCTGTGCCTGCGTGGGTTTCATCCCCACAACCCAAAGATGTGCAGGTTAGATGGATTGAACATGCTAAATTGCCCCTTAATTGGAAAAACAATAATTGGGTACTCTAAATTTATTTTAAAAAATGTCCTCATGCCGGCATCGAAACGGTGGACATTTACTCCTGAAAATCCTGGATTAAAGGGACACGAATTCCCAGCCCTGCAGGGGGCTAGCAGGGATCCAGAGTAAATCTCGCAGCTTTTGCTGCAGATAAGGGCCCCCGCACTTCCGAGTCCGAGGCTGAGCTTGGGCACGGCAGTGGCCTCCAGCGGCTGCGCCGTGCTCTATGGTGGACTCGGACCACGGAGGTAGACCCACAAAGGAGACCCTCCCGATCGTCCGCGTGCCCGACCCTCACAATCATTTGCCCCACAACCCAAAGATGTGCAGGTTACGTGGATTGGCTATGCTAAATTGCCCCTTAATTGGAAAAAGAAAGAATTGGGTACTCTAAATTTCTAAAAAAAGAAGAAATGGGAAACCCACCCACAACCCACTGGGACATTTCTCCTTCTAACTGCAGTAGTTTGGGAGTTGGGTGGATATCCTGTTCTTGAGAGATGGGTCAGATTTCAGCAATTACCTACATAGAATCATATAGAATTTCCAGTGCAGAAGGAGGCCACCCGGCCCATCGAATCTGCACCGGCCCTTGGAAAGAGCACCCTACCCAAGCCCACACCCCCACCCTATCCCCACAACCCAGCAACCCCACCCAACACTAAGGGCAATTTTGGACACTAAGGGCAATTTAGCATGGCCAATCCACCTAACCTGCACATCTTTGGAGTGTGGGAGGAAACCAGAGCACCCGGTGGAAACCCACGCACACACGGGGAGAACGTGCAGACTCCGCACAGACAGTGAGCCAAGCCGGTAATCGAACCTGGGACCCTGGAGCTGTGAAGCAATTGTGCTAACCACTATGCTACCGTGCTGCCCATACGTAGATACCTAGATGATAGAAGCAGGAGGAGGCCTTTTGGCCCTTCAAGCCTGCTCCGCCATTTATCACGATCATGGCTGGTCATCCAACTCAATAGCCTAATCTTGCTTTCTCCTCATACCTTTGACCCCAATCACCCCAAGTGCTATATCTAGCCACCTCTTGTATATATTCAATGTTTTAGTATCAACTACCTCCTGTGGTAATGAATTCCACAGGCTCACCACTCTTTGGGTGAAGAATTGTCTCATCTCTGTCCAAAATGGATTTACCCTGAATCCTCAGACTGTGACCCCTGGTTCTGGACACACCCACCATTGGGAACATCTTCCCTGCATCTACCCTGTCTAGTCCTGTTAGAATTATATAAGTCTCTATTATATCCCCGCTCATTCTTCTGATCTTCAGCAAGAACAATCCTAACCTAGTCAATCACACCTCATACGTCAGTCCCACCATCCCTGGAATCAGTCTGGTAAACCTTCGCTACACTCCCTCGAGAACAAGAACATCCTTCCTCAGAAAAGCAGACCAAAACTGCACACTCTGGGCGCGATTCTCCGCAAATGCGGAGAGTCGTAAAGGCTGCCATGAAACTGGCCGTGTTTCACGGCAGCCTCCGTGCCCCCTCCCGGGACCCGATTCTCCTCCCCGGTCGGGGCTAGCAGCGGCGCCCCGTGAACCATGGCATCGCAGGCTTAGCGACCGTCGCTAAGCCCGCGCGCCAAGGGTCACGGCGGCTGACGCGCACGATGATGTCAGCCGCGCATGCGTGGATTGGACTGCTCCAACCCGCGCATGTGCGGATGACGTTATCACGCATATGCATCAAACCCGCGCATGTGCAGGCCGTCATGCCCCTCAGCCACCCCGCGGACTGATCCTGCGGGGCGGCGGAGGAATAAAGAGTGCGCGGGTTTCGGACCCGCTGCCCGCGATCGGTGCTCACCGATCGCGGGCCCATGACACCCTTGGCACGGCCGTGGTGCGGCCGTGCCAATCGGTGCCATGGTTGTCGGGAACGGAACTTTGCGGCCGTTTTCACGAACGGTGAGAGCAGGTGTGTTTGCGTTCGTGAAAACGGCCATAAGGGCCTGGGAACTCGGCCCATCGGATAGGGGAGAATCGCTGTTTGCCGTAAAAAAACGGCGAGCAGCGATTCGTGTCGTGGGGCGGCCGTGGGGGGGGGGGGGGAGAATAGCGGGAGGTCGGGAAAAATGTCGGGAAGGCCCTCCCGCTATTCTCCGACCTGTCGTGGGGGGCGGAGAATCGCGCCCAATATTCTAGGTGTGGCCTCACCAAGACCCGGTATAATTGCAGCAACACATCCCTGCTTCTGTACTCGAAACCTTTCGCAATAAAGGTCAACATACCATTAGCCTCCTTTACCGCCTGCTGCACCTGCATGTTTACCTTCAGCGAATGCCGCCCAAGGACACCCAGGTCCCACTGCACACTCCCCTCTCCCAATTTACAACCAGTTAGGTAGTAATCTGCCTTACTCATTTTGCTTCCAAAGTGAATAACTTCACACTTATCCAAATTATACTGCATCTGCCATTGATTTGCCCACTCACCCACCTTGTCCAGATCATGCTGTAGGATCTCTGCATCCTCATCGCAGTTCACCCTCCCACCTAACTTGGCATCATCTGAAAACTTTGAGATGTTACATTTTATTCCCTCATCCAAATCATTAATATATATTGTGAATAGCTGGAGTCCCAGCACCAATCCCTGTGGCACCCCACTAGTCACTGCCTGCCAATTTGAAAAGGACCCATTAATTCCTGCTCATTGTTTCCTCTTTGCCAACCAGTTTTCAATCCACCTCAATACACTTCCCCCAACCCCAGGCGCTTTAATTTTGCACAATAATCTCTTATGCGGGACTTTGTCAAACGCCTTCTGAAAGTCCAAATATATCACATCGACTGGCTCCCCCTTGTCGACTGTACTGGTTACATATTCAAAGAATTCCAACAGATTTGTCAAGCACAATTTCCCCTTCATAAATCAATGCTGACCCTGACTGATCCTGCCATTGGTTTCTAAATGTTCTGCTAAAATGTCCTTGACGACTTCCGGTTGCGGCTATGACCAGCTAAGTCGCACGTTTGGCTGCTCCTGCTACAAAGGTGTTTTCGGGCCGATTGGAGGGCCCCAACGGCGCTGTAAGGACAAATCCCGGTGGGGGAAGGCTCCCTGAAGAGAACCAGACCAACTTTATGGTCGGTACCCGGAGTGGGGTGGTAAAAAGAGCAACAGCAGCTCCCAAAAAAAAGCGGGGGAAGAAGACCAAAATGGCGGCCGGTGGTGCACCCGAGGAATGGAGGAAATGGGCGGAGGAGCAGCAGGCCGCTCTCCTGCGCTTCTTTACGGAGCTGAAAATGGAGCTCTTGGAGTCAATGAATGCGACGACCACCAGGCTGATGGGAGCCCAGGCGACCCAAGAGGCGTCGATTCGGGAGCTGCAACAGGAGATGACTGCGAGGGAGGAGGAGGCCACGGTCCTCGTGGGAAAGGTAGAGGTGCACGAGGCACTCCACCTGAAATGGCAGAGCCGTTTTGAGGAGCTGGATACCCGAATGAGGCGGAAGAACCTGAGGATCTTGGGCCTGGCAGAAGGCCTGGAGGGGTCAGACCTCCCGGGATATGTAGCAGAAATGCTGAGCTCCCTGATGGGGGCAGGGGCCGTTCCTTCGCCCCTGGAGCTGGAAGAGGCCTACAGGGTCATGGCTAGGAGGCCAAGAGCAAATGAGCCCCCGAGGGCGGTGCTGGTGCGGTTCCAGCGACTCAGCGACCGTGAAAGAGTGCTGGAGTGGGCCAAGAGGGAAAGGAGCAGCAAGTGGGAGAATTCGACAGTGAGGGTCTACCAGGACTGGAGTGCGGAGGTGGCAAAGCGGCGGGCCCGGTACAACCGGACGAAGGCGGTGCTACATGAAAAACGGATCAGGTTCGGAATGCTGCAGCCAGCGCGCTTGTGGGTCACCTACAGGAACCAACACCACTATTTTGAGTCCCCAGAGGAGGCGTGGGCCTTTGTACAGGAAGAGAAACTGGACTCGAATTAGACCCAGGGGATACTTGGCGGCCTTGGCCGCTCGGGTACTTTCAGCTGAATTCTTTGTTTGGATTTTGAACTCTTGCTGTGGTTTTTCTTCTGATGTTTTTTCCCCCTTTGCCAACTTCCCTTAGTTATTGTTATTGTGGTTATTCATGGTTATTTATGGTTATTTATGCTGTTTGGTAGAGGGCGACTGTTAAGTACATTGTTATTTGTTATTTATCTGTTATTTATAATGTTAAGTTGGGGAGGCGGGACGGGGGGGGAGAGCAGATCGGGGATATGGGCTCCTAGGGGGGGTTCTTTACAGGCATGGACGGGGACGGGGGTGGAACTGAAGATGGCGGGGTGGGGTGTGGCAGGGCGAAAGCGCGGGCTTTCCTCTGTTTTCCCGCGCGCGGGGCAGAGGAGGGGGGAGGGGAGGAGTGCGGGGCGTGGCTAGCAATGGCGACTTTTCCCGCGCTGGAGCGGGGCCAGGGAGGAGTGGCAAGGGGGGGGAGGCCCCCCCCCCCGAGCCGGGGGGAGTCGGAGTGTGGCAGGAGCAGCCGGGTCAGCGTGAACCAGCTGACTTACGGGAGTACAATGGAGGGTACATCGCGGCTAGGAGGGGTCCTAGCCTGGGGGGGGAGGGGGGTTAGGGAGGGACACCGGGTTGCTGCTGAAAAGACCAGAAACGAGAAGTGGAGGACTGGAGAGGTGGGGGGAGGGGGACATCGCCATGGGGAGCGGGTCAGAAGGGGAGGGTCGACCCGGGGCGAGCAGGGAACAGGACATGGCTAATCGGCAGGGGAGGGGGACGGGTCGTCCCGCGACCCGGCTGATCACTTGGAACGTGAGGGGGTTGAATGGGCCGGTCAAGAGATCAAGGGTATTCTCACACCTGAAGGGACTGAAGGCTGATGTAGCGATGTTACAGGAGACCCATTTGAAGGTAGTGGACCAGGTTCGCCTGAGAAGGGGGTGGGTGGGACAGGTGTTCCACTCTGGATTGGACGCAAAGAACCGGGGGGTGGCGATTCTGGTGGGAAAGAGGGTGTCGTTCGTGGCGGAGGAGGTGGTGGCGGATAAGGAGGGTAGGTATGTGATGGTGAAGGGTAAGCTGCAGGGGGAGAAAGTGGTGATGGTCAACGTATATGCCCCGAACTGGGATGACGCGGGTTTTATGAGGCGCCTATTGGGCCTCATTCCGGGACTGGAGGCAGGGGGCTTGATCATGGGGGGGGACTTTAACACAGTGCTGGACCCCGGGCTAGACAGATCGAGCTCAAGGACCAATAGGAGGCCGGCAGCGGCAGAAGTGCTGAGGGGGTACATGGAGCAGATGGGAGGAGTAGACCCATGGAGGTTTGGTAGGCCGAGGGCGAGGGAGTATTCCTTTTTCTCCCACGTCCATAGAGTGTACTCCAGAATCGATTTCTTCGTGTTGAGCAGGGGGCTGATCCCGAGGGTACGGGAAGCTGAGTACTCGGCCATTGCGATCTCTGATCATGCACCACATTGGGTGGATGTGGAAATGGGGGAGGCGCGGGACCAGCGCCCGCTGTGGCGGCTGGATGTGGGGCTGTTAGCGGACGACGAGGTGTGTAAAAGGGTCCGGAAGAGCATTGAGAGCTATCTGGACTTGAATGACACGGGTGAGGTGCAGGTGGGGATGGTCTGGGAGGCCCTGAAGGCAGTGATCAGGGGAGAGCTGATCTCCATAAGGGCGCACAGAGAAAGAAAGGAGAGGCAGGAGAGGGAGAGGCTGGTGGGGGAGCTATTGGAAGTGGATAGGAGATATGCGGAGGCACCAGAGGAGGGGCTGCTGGGAGAACGGCGCAGCCTGCAGGTCAAGTTCGACCTGCTGACCACCAGGAAGGCAGAGACGCAGTGGAGAAGGGCACAGGGCGCGGTTTATGAGTATGGGGAAAAGGCGAGCAGGATGCTGGCACACCAGCTTCGCAAACGAGATGCGGCTAGGGAGATTGGGGGAGTGAAGGAGAGGGGCGGGAAGGTAGTGCAGAAGGGGCAAGAAGTGAACGGGGTCTTCAGGGATTTTTACAAGGAGTTGTATCGGTCTGAGCCGCCGACGAGGAGAGGGGGAATGGAGGACTTCCTAAACAAATTGAGGTTCCCAAGGGTCCAGGAGGGGCTGGTAGAAGGGCTGGGGGCGCCAATAGGGCTAGAGGAGCTAGTCAAGGGAATAGGTCAGATGCAGGCGGGGAAGGCGCCGGGGCCCGATGGGTTCCCGGTGGAATTCTATAAGAAAAATGTGGACTTGGTGGGACCGGTACTGGTACGAGCCTTTAATGAGGCGCGAGAGGGGGGGGTTCTGCCCCCGACAATGTCGCAGGCTCTGATCTCCCTGATATTGAAGCGGGATAAAGACCCCGTGCAGTGCGGGTCCTACAGGCCTATCTCGCTTCTGAACGTGGATGCCAAGTTGCTGGCAAAGATCCTGGCAGCTAGAATAGAGGATTGTGTGCCAGGGGTAATCCATGAGGACCAGACGGGGTTCGTGAAGGGGCGGCAGCTCAACACGAACGTGCGGAGATTGCTGAATGTAATTATGATGCCGGCAGTGGAGGGGGAGGCTGAGATAGTGGTAGCGCTGGACGCGGAGAAGGCATTTGATAGGGTGGAGTGGGAGTACCTGTGGGAGACGTTGGAACGGTTTGGGTTTGGGGAAGGCTTTATTAAGTGGGTGAAGCTGCTCTACTCGGCCCCGACGGCGAGTGTAGTGACAAACGGGAGGAGGTCGGAGTATTTCGGGCTCCACCGAGGGACCAGGCAGGGATGTCCCCTATCCCCCCTACTTTTCGCACTGGCGATTGAACCGTTGGCGATGGCACTGAGGGGTTCAGGGGGGTGGAGAGGACTGACTAGGGGAGGGGAGGAACATCGAGTATCGCTGTATGCGGATGATCTACTGCTGTACGTGGCAGACCCAGAAGGGGGAATGCCGGAGATAATGGAACTATTAGCAGAGTTTGGGGACTTTTCGGGGTACAAACTAAATTTGGGCAAAAGCGAGGTTTTTGTGATACACCCGGGGGACCAGGGAGAGGGTATTGGGAGACTCCCCTTCAAGCGAGCAGGAAAGAGCTTTAGGTACTTAGGGGTGCAGGTGGCAAGGAACTGGGGGACCCTCCACAAGTTGAACTTTTCCAGGCTGGTGGAACAGATGGAGGAGGAATTTAAGAGGTGGGACATGGTACCGTTGTCGCTGGCGGGGAGGGTGCAGTCAATCAAAATGACGGTCCTCCCAAGGTTCTTGTTTTTATTTCAGTGCTTGCCCATCTTCCTCCCTAGGGCCTTCTTCAAAAAGGTGACGAGTAGCATCATGAGCTACGTGTGGGCGCATGGCACCCCAAGGGTGAGGAGGGTCTTTTTGGAGCGGAGTAGGGACAGTGGAGGGCTGGCACTACCCAATCTTTCGGGGTACTACTGGGCGGCAAATGTGTCAATGGTGCGCAAGTGGATGATGGAAGGGGAGGGGGCAGCTTGGAAACGAATGGAGAGGGCGTCCTGTGGCAACACAAGCCTGGGGGCCCTAGTAACGGCACCATGGCCGCTCCCCCCCACGAGGTACACCACGAGCCCGGTGGTGGCGGCCACCCTCAAGATATGGGGGCAGTGGAGGCGACATAGGGGGGAAATGGGAGGTCTGTTGGCGGCGCCAATAAGAGGGAACCATAGATTCATCCCGGGGAACATCGACGGGGGATTTCAGAGCTGGTACAGGGTGGGCATACGGCAGCTGAAGGACCTGTTTATAGAGGGGAGGTTTGCGAGCCTGGGAGGGCTGGAGGAGAAGTTTGAGCTCCCCCCGGGAAACATGTTCAGATATTTACAAGTGAAGGCATTTGCTAGACGGCAGGTGGAGGGGTTCCCCCTGCTCCCCAGTAAGGGGGCGAGTGATAGGGTGCTCTCGGGGGTCTGGGTCGGAGGGGGGAAGATATCAGACATCTACAAGATAATGCAGGAGGCGGAAGAAGCATCAGGGGAGGAGCTGAAAGCCAAGTGGGAAGGGGAGCTGGGAGAGCAGATAGAAGACGGGACGTGGGCGGATGCACTGGAGAAGGTCAATTCTTCATCCTCGTGTGCGAGGCTGAGCCTCATTCAATTTAAGGTGCTGCATAGAGCTCACATGACGGGGACAAGGATGAGCCGGTTCTTTGGGGGTGAGGACAGGTGTGTCAGATGTCTGGGAAGCCCAGCGAACCATGTGCATATGTTCTGGGCATGTCCGGTGCTGGAAGGGTTCTGGAAGGGGGTGGCAAGGACGGTGTCGAAGGTGGTGGGGTCCAGGGTCAAACCAGGATGGGGGCTTGCGATCTTTGGGGTCGGGGTAGAACCGGGGGTACAGGAGGCTAGGGAGGCCGGAATACTGGCCTTTGCATCCCTAGTGGCTCGACGAAGGATATTAATTCAATGGAAGGACGCGAGGCCTCCAAGCGTTGAAACTTGGATTAACGATATGGCTAGCTATATTCAGCTAGAAAGGATCAAATTTGCCCTGAGAGGGTCGGTACAGGGATTCTCCAGGCGGTGGCAACCTTTCCTTGACTTTTTAGATCAGAGATAGACGTTCGGGGTCTTGGCAGCAGCAACCCGGGGGAGGGAGGGAGGGGGGGGGGGAGGGAGGGGGGGAGGGGGGGGGGCAGCAAGGGTCGTGGGGGGACATGCACGACTGTAACGCGGGCAAGTCTGCTCGCTGCTCATGTCTGAAACTGTAGGCTGCCTTGTTTGTTAAGGTTGCCTGGGGGGGGGGGGGGGGGGGAGGACTGGTGCGCGCGAGAGGGCGGGCGAGGGAGGGACATTTGCCTAGAGGGATTGTGTTGTAAATAATTTAAAAATTAGTGGGGGTAAATGTTTGTATGGAAAAACTCTTTCAATAAAAATTATTTAAAAAAAAAAAAATGTCCTTGACAATGGATTCAAGATTTTCCCCACTATCGATGTTAGGCTCACTGGTCTATAATTCCCAGTTTTCTCTCCATCTCAATTTTTGAATATTGGAGTGACATTAGCTACCCTCCAATCTGCAGGGACTGTTCCAGAGTCTATAGAATCCCGGAAGATGATCAACAATGCATCCACTGCCTTCAGAGCCACCTCCTTAAGCACTCTGGGATGCAGATATTCAGGGTCTGGGGATTTATCCACCTTCAATCCCATCAATTTTCCCAACACCATTTCTCTACTAATATTGATCTCCCTTAGTTCTTCCCTCTCACTAAACCTTTCATTCTCCAACATATCTGGTATCTGATTTGTGTCCTCTTTTGTGAAGACAGAAGACTGGATTTTCCCTTTTGGGGACTGTGCCCCCATACCGGTGTCAAAACGGTGGAGATTTACTCCTGGAGATCCAGGATTAAAGGGGCACAAATTCCCAGCCCTGCAGGGGGCTAGCAGGGACCCGGAGTAAATCTCACAGCTTTTGCTGCAGATACGGGCCCCCGCGTTTCCGAGTCAGAGGCCGCCCGTACGTATGGCGGCGGCCTTCCAGCGACCGTGCCGTGCTCCATGGCGAACTCGGACTGTGGACGTAGATCCACAAAGGAGACCCCTCCCTCATCCGAGCTCCCGACCCTCAAACCCCACACAATCATTTCCCGGCCGCCTATAAGGCTCCCCTTGGTCTCCGATTACCTGCCCCCGACCAGGGCGGCCATGGACTGAGTCCGCAGCCACCACAGGAGTATCCAGACCGTCTGGATCAGGTTAGTTCCACGCCGTCAAGACCTCGGCCAGTCAGGGGGGGAGATTGTCGGAGCGGGTCTCTGGCAATGGCCCCACGGTGTACTCCCCAGTGTCGCCGCTTTTCAGTGACCGAAGAATCGGCAAACCAGCGCCGGTTCCGACTTCCGCATCAAACTCGATTTTGAGGTGCAGAGAATCCAGCCCAGAATTCTTATATTTGAGTGAGGTTGGTTAGCACTGCTGCCTCACGCCGCCGAGGACCCAGGTTCGATCGTGGCTCTGGGTCATTGTCCGTGTGGATTTTCCACATTCTTCCCGTGTCTGTGTGGGTCTCACCCCCACAACCCAAAGATGTACAGGCTAGGTGGATTGGCCACACTAAATTGTCCCTTAATTGGAAAAAATGAATTGGGTACTCTAAATTTATTTTAAAAATATTTGAGTGAGGTTTGGGAAAGCAGGAAGATGAAGGGAAGCGAGCGTGCTCGACCCAGCTGGACCCAGCCAGTAAATTATTTTTCAGAACTGCTTGTAGGCCTGCAGGAGCAGGAGTGCTTCCTCCTCACCTAACCCCCTCCTACATCTTGATCCGATATCCCTACTCCTTCCCTTGGCAGTCTCCCCCATCCCCACCCACCCTGAAGATCATTCCCTCCCTTTCCCTGTCCAATCATAGAGCATAGAACGTACAGTGCAGAAGGAGGCCATTCGGCCCATTGAGTCTGCACCAACCCACCTAAGCCCTCACTTCCACCCTATCCCCATAACCCAATAACCCCTCCTAACCTTTTTTTTGTACACTAAGGGCAATTTAGCATTGTCAATCCACCTAACCTGCACGTCTTTGGACTGTGGGAGGAAACCGGAGCACCGGGAAGAAACCCATGCAGACACGGGGAGAACGTGCAGACTCCGGACAGACAGTGACCCAGCGGGGAATCGAACCTGGGACCCTGGTGCTGTAAAGCCACAGTGCTATTCACTTGTGCTACCATGCTGCCCAACCTTGCTTGTTTGACAAAAACTTTCCCAACCTCCACCCAGCCGGCTAGTTTCTCAGTCTGGTTCTGTTCTCCTGGCTGGGTTCCCACATTCTCCCTTCCATAAAACTGAGGTCATCCCGAACTCTGCTGCCCGTGTCTGAACTTGAAGTGAGTAATTTTCACCCATTACCCCTGTGCTCACTGACCTCCATTAACTCCTATTCAAGCAATGTATTGCCTCAAACGTTCTCAGGCGCAAACGACCGGCCTCATCGCGCCCGACTCGGTGACACGACAAGGCTATTAGATCTCGCGAGAGGCCTCTCTAATGAGATCCAGATAATGGCTCATTTAAATATGTCTGCGCCCAATTATCCCGAAGCCCTGGCGGTGGTCTGGAGTCCTCGGTGAGGAGGCTGAGGAGGCCAAGAGATCTGGGCGACATTTAAAAATGGCGCACCGATCTGTTCCTGCAGAAAGTGAGGTAAATGCGGTTCCGGTGGGGCGTTCCTTGTGGATGCCCAAAATATAAACAAGAGCGCTGAAAACAACCCCGCTATTCGTGCCCAAGACGGTACTCCTTTTCCCCCCGTTAAATCACACCCGACCTCCTTGTTTTCAAATTCCTCCATGGCCTCACCCCTCCCACTTTCTATTACCTCCTCCAAATCCACAACCCTCTGCACTCTCTAATTTCCACCCCTTGAGCATTCCTGATTTTAATTGCTTCATCATTGGTGGTTGTGTCTTCAGCTGCCTGGGTGTCAAGCTCTGGAATTCCATCGCCAAACCTTGCCTGCTCCTTGCCTTCCTTCCCTTCGTTAAAGCCCTAAAACCTATTTTCGGGAGAAATCTCTCCTCATAACTGACACCAGCTTGGTGACTCTTTAGAAAATGAATCAACTTTTGTTTTACAAATTTAGAGTACCCAATTCATTTTTTCCAATTAAGGGGCAATTTAACATGGTAAATCCACCTACCATGCACATCTTTGGGTTGTGGGGTCAAAACCCACGCAAACACAGGGAGAATGTGCAAACTCCACACGGACAGTGCCCCAGGGATCGTACCTGGGACCTCGGCGCCGTGAGACCGCAGGGCTAACCCACTGCGCCACCGTGCTGCCCCGAATAATCTTTTTTATGAGGAAGCAGCCAAAACTGCACAGACAGAACATTATTTTGCAGAAATTTATATCGCGAGAGGAGTACTTAGAATTTTTTAGTCTTGTACCCCAGAATGTGGCTGGTTTTCATGCTCCATCTCCCTTCAGTATATTGCAATGCTGGTTAATAAGGCCATTAAGACCACAATGTGGGTGCGACTGCCAGAGCAATTCAGGATGTGGAGATGCCTGAAGGAGCAGTGCTCCGAAAGCTAGTGTTTGAAACAAACCTGTTGGACTTTAACCTGGTGTTGTAAGACTTCTTACAGAGCAATTCTGGGCATGCTAATGGTCCAGCCCGTGTGCCACATGGAACTAGTTGGAACTACTAGTGCAATTAGGGTTGGATTCGCTGCTCTTGGGATGGGCACCGGAGAGCTGACAAGCTGGAGCTGCAAATAAGCACACTGCCCCCCACACACTGTCATTCCAGCCAAGGTGATGCCACCCTGGAGAGCAGCCCCCAGATTCGCCAATGCAGAGCCGGAGGGAGACATTGCTGGACACTATGGAGGAGAGGCGGGACACCCTTTTACTGGGGTGAGACAGAGGCTGCCTCCCTCCAACCGCAACCAGACCTGGGCACAGGTGACTGAGGCCGTGAGTGCCGTGGGTCCCACCGCCAGTACTGGACAGCAGTGCCGGAAAAAACTGCATGACCTTCTCAAGGTAGCCAGGGTGAGGCACCACCACCACCCTGCACCTGGCATCATCCCTGTCCCACACACCACCCCCCCCCCCCCCCTCCCCCACACTCATGCGGCCTCCAGCAGGTGGACGGGCAGGCAGTGATGCCACACAATGGGAGCACTCTAGCCAGATGTGCTGAGCTACCACCTCCATGCCCCTGGCACCACCCCTGTCCCACATGCCCCCTCCCCCTACACCACGCACCCCTCACCCCCCTGAGGGCCACAGCTGCCCATCTGCCTGCAGCCCCTTCGCAATCCACCCTGCACCACATACCGTCCGCCATGGCAGGGTGCTCTGCACACACAGGCCACTAGCTGCGGACCTCCTCTGCTGCCTGCGTCCAAATGTCTCATGCTGTCCATTATTTCTTCCCCCTAGGAGAAGGTGGCCCACAACCGCAGAGAGTGGGAAAGAACCGGAGTGGGCCCTGCAGCCCTTCACTGTTGCAGAGCTGGGAGCATTGGAACTGGGCGGCGGGGTGGGAGAACGGGCAGTCACAGAGGCGGAGGTTAGCATGGCACAACCAAATGAGCCCCCAATGCATGCTGTGTCCCTATGGCACAGGAGTCAACCTCCCTCCCCCAGACTGTGCCTACCTGTGATCTAACCATGCGTGCTCACCACACACATGCAGTGGTACATCAAGTGGAGATAGGAACCTCCAAGGGGACGGAGGCCGGCCCGACCCCAGGGTCTTGCTGACATCTAGATGGGTCTCGTGCTTCTGTAAAGGGCGATCTCATCAATGTCGGAGATGCAAGCACAGAGGAGGGGACTACATGAGGGATGTCAGCAATCATCCAGCGCCTGCAGGTGCAGTTGGAGGGGCGTAACTACCTGCAGGAGAAGGAGGCAGTGCCGACCATGCATGCCACCCAGCCAACACCGCATGGGTGGCGTTCGCACCGGAGGCCTTGGATGCTCATGTATCGGCCATGGATCAGGATGTTCAAGGCCTAAGGTACAGTGTTTGGGCAGTGTTTGAGGGACAAGACAGGGCTGTCATTTCACAGGCAGCCATGTCCCATGGCCACATGGTCATTTCTGCAACGTTCCAGAGCCTGGCCAAGTCACAACAGGCCATGGCTACGGGCGTCGAGAGCATTTGCCTGAGACTGGCAGACCTGAACCAGACACAGAGGAACCTGGCATGGTCCCTGGCTGACATGGCACAGTCCCAGAGGGATGTGACCCAGCCCCAGAGGGATGTCGCCCAGTCCCTGTGCTCCATGGCCACGCGCATGGAGACTTGTTCAAGACGAGACCAAGCCTCCAAGACTGGCAGGGCCAATGATGGCGGAGCCCATGGAGCTCGTTCCGAGTGGACCCCCATCCCAGGGAGTAGCCCGGGGGTCATCGGGCACCCTGAGCGAGGAGGAGGTGATGAGGCCATGCTAGAGGAGAGAGAATCAAAGCTCCTATTAAATTCCCTCAGAAACTGTCAATAACAACATAGTTTATTCATGTAATATGAAGTCTGCCAATACTGGAAATGATCACCTGACACATTGTTTCATTTATATTACAAATATACTATTAAAAAGTTGCACAGTGAAATGTTCTTTGAGAGTATGTTTCCACTATTTATTTGCAGTGAGATTATCCATCCCATCCCAGAGATTTAAAACAATTGACAGGTATCTCCCCTACCCTACTAACTGAAGGAGTTGAACAAGATGATTTTCTCTTCCCTTATCTCAGAGGACATGCATTAGGGGCAGCAGGGTAGCATGGTGGTTAGCATAAATGCTTCACAGCTCCAGGGTCCCAGGTTCGATTCCCGGCTGGGTCACTGTCTGTGTGGAGTCTGCACGTCCTCCCCCTGTGTGCGTGGGTTTCCTCCGGGTGCTCCGGTTTCCTCCCACAGTCCAAAGATGTGCGGGTTAGGTGGATTGGCCATGCTAAATTGCCCGTAGTGTCCTACAAAAAAAAAGTAAGGTTAAGGGGGGGTTGTTGGGTTACGGGTATAGGGTGGATACGTGGGTTTGAGTAGGGTGATCATGGCTCGGCACAACATTGAGGGCTGAAGGGCCTGTTCTGTGCTGTACTGTTCTATGTTCTATGTTCTATAGCCCCTATTCACTCATTGAACATCACTAACTGGCAGGGATTAAAATGTCTCCCATACTGGGATTGGGTTAGCCTGGCTTGAGTGAAGAAGATTGAGGGTCAGGCAGGGTCAATGTGGGCGAGGACCATGTGGTGGATAGAGAATGATGTAGAGATTAGCGATGGTGGTTGGGTTAGGGGTGAAGTGGTGCGAGTGGTGGCAATCAAGGGTCTCTTCTGTACTGTGTGATTCAATGAACTTGTGCACATGTTTCCTGTCCACCTTATTGGAGCCTTATCATCTCAGAAGCTCAAAAAGTGACCATGCTGGTTTCAGTAAAGTGACCACTGCAGTGAAGTAGCAAGTTTATTATTTTTGAATGATTACATCCAAACATGTTTGATTAATTGAATTAACAGAATCTGATCCTAACTGTTGTGTTGTATGTTCACTTTACTGTGGATATTAATGATTCAGATTGAACTTGCTTTACTGTGGCATTATCATAACTATCAGCATTACAAGGGTTAATCGAATACCATGAATAGCCACTAGAGGGTGCCACAGAGAGTACTATATAAAGCAGTGATGCTAGACCTTAGGGGAGGTGTGGGGAGGTGTAAGCAGGAGACAGCTAGAGGCGAGGTCATAAGAGCAGCTAGTGTGAGAAAGTTAGATTAAAGTTATACCAATGAATGAGATTAGCAGTAGGTGAGTGTAGTTAGATGTTATTGATCAATTCTGTATTCTAATAAGGACTAAGTGTCGAAACCCAGCTTAGTAGTGTAAATAAAATCATAGCTTTGCGTAGTGTCGTGTAAAAGCTACACTACGCAATCCAGCCTGAATAAGCAACACAAAGAACACCACACTTACTTGCTGACAATTTGGTCCAACTTTAGAAAGATTGAGCTAATACTGATGCTAAAGAAACGGATATCTGTTGTTAAAGCTCTGGATTATCTATCAATTAAATGAAGAGCGAGTCAATTCCTATAATTGTGGTAAGGTGCTCACAGAATGCACCTGACTGAATCTGAGGAAATGGTTGTGTTGGACTCAAATTGGTAACAGTGCCTTTGTTAGCTGATACTTGTGATGCATTTTGCAAACTGTACAACATGAACATATGCAGAAGGTATTCTCAAATCAACGTGGGTGGTTCTTCCTGAGCATGATGCAACTTTGCTTCTAATGTCAATTTTTTGACATGAAGGTTGTTGGTGTAGAGAGAGTTGTGGTTTCCCAGGGTTCCGTTGCTGACAGTGTGTAGATGATACAAGTGAATCCATGGACTTGGTGCATCTTGTGAGTTGTGCATAGTAATCTGCTGGTGTTACTGAATGCAGTTTACACTAACCTGCAATCTTGAGAATCTTGTTTCATGCTCTGTCTGCTATGACAAGATTCGTGCAAAACTATGTTTCAATTCATTTGCCCAACGATAATCATTATGCCTGAACCAGCATCATACAGTCTCAACAATAGAAAAAAACCTTGTATTATATTGTGCTGCCTCACATATCCGGGCTAACAGCTCTGCATTTAACTAATTATTTTATGAAATGTGATCACGAGATATAAGCAAACATTGCAGCCAATTTACAAACACTTAATTTTCTCAAAACTACAAATGAGATGAATGACCAATTTTGTTTTCTTTATGACAGTAACGGTTGAGAGAAATGTTGGGAAGGAATCTGTTTAACTGGATTATTCAGTGTCACCTCCCACTCACTCAGCTGTTCTATGGAGTGGTTTATTTCAACTGCTCATCTGTCCACAGAAACTCAAAGAGTTCACATCATTTAGAGTGGAATGAAGGGCGGCACATGGAATATATGTCAGTTTGGTTCATTTAGAAGATCTACACCTCTCAGTTATCAAATTGTGGATTTAAATGCCATTCTGAGACTTCACCAACAATCAATGGGTCTCTATCTTCCTTGGAGGGAGGGCAAGTGAATGGAATCTCTTTCAAACCACCTTAGCTCCAGGTAGACATGATCAAGAATGCTGATTCAGGACTGCTTTTGTCCCTTTGTGAAATAATTGGTTATTTACTAATTGAACAGGCAATTTCTCACTACTCCAGATGTTACTGTTGGAAACCAGAGAATCATAGAAAAGTTATAGCACAGAAAGAGGTCATTCAGCCCATCTTGTCCATGTGAGACCAAGGACACCCAGATGTCTTTCTCATCCCACCTTCCTAGACCCGGTCCATTGCCCTGTGGGTTACAGCACTTAAGGTACAGATCCAGGTACTTTTAAAAAGAGTTTAAGACCTCTGCCTCCACCACCAACACAGGAAGTGAATTCTAGACACCCACGACCCTTTGCGTAAAGGAATTCTTCCTCATGTCAACTTATTGCTCCAAAGGGCAGCACAGTAGCACAGTGGGTTAGCCCTGCAGCCTCACGGCACCAAGGTCCCAGGTTCGATCCCGGCTCTGGGTCACTGTCCGTGTGGAGTTTGCACATTCTCCCCGTGTTTGCGTGGGTTTCACCCCCAAAACCCAAAGATGTGCAGGTTAGGTGGATTGGCCACACTAAATTGTCCTTAATTGGTAAAAATGAACTGGGTTCTCTGATTTAAAAAAAACTTTATTGCTCCAATAAGGGTGGCACGGTGGCGCAGTAGTTAGCACTTCTGCTGCACGCGCTCAGGACCCAGGTTCGATTCCGGCCCCCATGTGGAGTTTGCACATTCTCCCCATGTCTGTGGGGTCTCACCCCCACAACCTAAAGATGTGCAGGATAGGTGGATTGACCACGCTAAATTTCTCCTTAATTGGGGGAAAAAAAATTGAATACTCTAAATTTAAAATCAAAGCTTATTGCTCCACTTGTGTGCAACCAAATTCCTTCATTAGGCAAAAGAGATGTTTCTCTATTGTGCTTGTTTTTATGAAGGAAACAAGTGCCTGCAATCAGAATTATTTTACTTTTTAAAATAAATTTAGAGTACCCAATTATTTTTTTCCAATTAAGGGGCAATTTAGTGTGGCCAATCCACCTACCCTGCACATCTTTGGGTTGTGGTTTGAGACTCCCGCAGACACGGGGAGAATGTGCAAACTCCACACAGACAGTGACCCGGGGCTGAGATCGAACCTGGGTTCTCAGCACCTTGATGCAGCAGTGCTAACCACTGCGCCACTGTGCCACCCTGGAAAGTAAGATTATACGGTGCAATAATTCTTGCAACCTATACAGTGAATGAAGGTGACCAGTTAACACAATAACACTTATTGTAGGTCATCCTTTCTGTACATACTCTTGTGTTACTGCCACATTACAAAGCAAATCTACCTTGTGACCTCGCTATGCACACTTTCAGGTTTACTTTACATCAAATTGTACTGAGTGTACAGAAGGATTTATATTATTATTAACTGAATTAAAATAAGATGTGCTTTAATCCAGTGACCTTGTTAATCTGATAATTTAATTTCTGATAAAATTGCCCAAAGTGACAATCTGAATGTATTCTGTGTTGAGGATTAGCAAATGAACTGTCAAATCCAGGCCAAATTTGAGCAGCTAATAGACCTGTTCTTCTCTGACAGTACTTGGCAGGATTCCCAGTTTCCATTTTCCCAGAAAAGACATTAAATTTGCCCTAAATCCAGATCTGTGAAATTGCCTCAACTTGTCAGCTCTTAATTCTGGTGTGTACTGCACGAATTGGGAGAATGGGGAGGGAACAAGGAAATTTTCAGGTCCTGGTTACATTAAACTTTATTTTACTTGATCAATTGTTTTTGGTAATAATGCATTTTAGGAATAAATGTTTCACCTGTAATTTATAGTCAGGAATAATTTCAATATTGCAGCAACTTTTGCTCATTTATATTTTAAGATACTATTAACTTTCATGAAGCAAACTTTACCTCATTGTGTGGATAATTTAAATTAATGGGCGGCAAGGTGGTGTAATGGTTAGCACTGCTGCCTCATGGCGCTGAGGCCCCAGGTTCGATGACGGCCCTGGGTCACTGTCCGTGTGGAGTTTGCACATTCTCCCCGTGTCTGCGTGGGTTTCACCCCCACAACCCAAAGATGTGCAGGGTAGGTGGATTGAACACACTAAATTGCCCCTTAATTGGAAAAATTAATTGGGTAATCTAAATAAAAAAACCCACATTCCTGCCTATGCACCCCAACCCCAATAACCTTCCAACCCTTTGTTAATCAAGAATCTTATGCAATGGGATGGAAAAATCATTCTGAGTTCCTGCTTCAATGGGGGAATCCTTGGATCCATCTTTGGGTGTTGACCGAGAATTGATCTGACTCGGCCTTAATAGCCTAGCAACTGTTGCTAAGACTACCCATACTGTCAAGATTCAAAATGAATAATGACCTCTTTCAGAGATATTTGAGCACAAGGGTTGCCAATCTGTACAGGAGTCTCCAGGAATTAAACATTAATCCCATGATACTGTTACAGGCAACCTGGGGGGGAAATCACAGGAGCATAAAGAAAGATGTGTTTTTATAACTTCATTGTGAACATTTTCTTTATACATTTAGAGTACCCAATTCATTTTTTACAATTAAGGGGCAATTTAGCGTGGCCAATCCACCTAGCCTGCACATTTTTAGGTTGTGGGGGCGAAACCCACGCAAACATGTGGAGAATGTGCAAACCCCACACGGACAGTGACCCAGAGCCGGGATCGAACCTGGGACCTTGGCGCCGTGAGGCAGCAGGCTAACCCACTGTGCCACCGTGCTACCCTACATTTTCTTTTATTAATCATTGAGGATGTGCTGTTTGTTTGACTGAATGAGTGGTTAGGCTTTGAAATATAGGTTAGGAATAAATCCAAAAATGAGTTGACAATATGAGACAAGAGATGTTCCAAATGGATTCTTAGCTGAGCAGGAGTCCAGATCTTCAAGAGAGGGGAAAGCTAAACAAAAAGGGGCTGGTTTAGCACAGGGCTAAATTGCTGGCTTGAAAAGCAGGCAGCAGGCCCGCAGCACGGTTCAGTTCCTGTACCAGCCTCCCTGAACAGGTGCCAGAATGTGGCGACTAGGGACTTTTCACAGTAACTTCATTTGAAGCCTACTTGTGACAATAAGCGATTTTTATTTCATTTCAAAACGTTTTACAAAAATTAATTTGTATCAATGAAAAGGTAGCATGAAGGCTGAAAAGGACATTTATTCAATTAGTGTGCCTATGGGTGCACTTTAAGAGCTGCGTTGCACCCGGAACGGGTCCAGTTGGAGCGGTTAAATTGCGGGAGAGGCCAAAATTAGGAGCCACAACGGCGCAAATTGGTACGTGATCTAACCGGCCTGCGACCATTGGTAGATTCAGGATTCCGCTTAGACATGGTGAAACGCCAATTAAGGGCAACTCCATCTTATTAGCAAGATGGAAGCCCAATCTAACGACCTCCCGGGAACTAACTGGCTCCTCAGCAAGAGGGCGCGTGGATGCCATTTAGCACTCCTATTTAAAACGGGAAGCTGGTGCAATGGCTGCTGAGGGAATCGTAGGAGCTGAGTAGCCATTTCCATTCCTCAGGATGTAGCCCAGGGGCACTGGAGCTGCTGCCCCAATGCTGGGGGTGGGGAGGGTGCGGGTTGGGTGCGCGGGTGGGGGAGGGGGGGAAAACACCTCAGGGAGGCTTGCCTGTGCGGGGGACAGGGGGGTGAGGGGCTCGGCATCTCTGGGACTTACAGGCCATCCGCCACTATTATGGACACTCATGTTTTTTATATATATATATTTTTGTGTATCGTTCCAATCAACCTGTGAGGCCTGGACACTTTGCCTGAATGTTGGGGGCATCAATACCACAGAGGCAGCAGCCAACAATCAAACAATAGAGCTGGGCTTCAGCACTGGGGATATCCCTACAGCCAGAGGGTGAGTGTGCGGATCAGGGGAGGGTACCTGAGCACATAATTCCTCATGTTTCCAGCAGGAGCTCCTGCTGTGGCTGGGGATGAGCATGCAGAGCGGGATCCTTCAACTAGTTTGCTGGGAGGCACTCCGACAGAAGTGGGACATATAAGGGTGGGGGGAGGTCCGAGGGATCTGAGGATCCCGGGGCGGAAGCCCTAACGTACACTTGGTCTCTCTCCTCCTGCAATTATTTACAGCAACCAACATGGATGGTGTCGTTGACCCCGCAGCAGCAACCCTCACAGTGCTGGAGGCAATTATGTAGCATCTTTAATCTGCTCCAGACTGTCTTGCTGTCAAATAAAAGCAATTTTCAGACTTTTCTGGATATTTATATTTCCCCACACCTGTAAGGCCCTGGGGGTCTCCATGGGATGGAGGGGCAGCTGGTGTGAGCTCCAGAGGCCTCTGTGTTATCTGGCCCTGGAGCCCTGCCACCTCTCTGTTGTCTGCACCATGGTGTTGACGCCCTTGGTGATGTTCTTCAGTGACTGGGGCATGCACTGGAGTGTCTCGGCAATGTCCAACTGTGTCTGGGACACGTTCCCTTGGCGACTGGGACATGATGTTGAGGCCCTCAGTCATGGCCATTACTGACTGAGCCATGCCTTGGACACCACCACTCATGATGCTGACCTTGTGTTGCAGACTTTCCACTGTGGTTGCCACCCTAGCAGTTTTGGCCTCCGTGCCACTCACTACTGGCGCCATCTCCTGTGCCTGTAGCCTTTGGAACACCTCTAATCGGCTATGCACTCACCAAAATGTTGCTGACATCCCCTCCTGAATGTCACGGCCATGCCATAGCATCTGCACCAGCTCCATGATAACCTTAGCCAGAGATTCAACATCTGACTGGGACTCAGCTAAGTCCTGGGATCCAACCTGGGAGTCTGACTGCTGACTCCCTTGGATGTTCCTACCTCCACCTGAAGTGCATCAGTAACTGTGTGGGTGCTCACCAGATTATGCCCAGAACCCTGTCCACTAATGTGACCCACTGAGGTGTTTGTCTCTGCTGGTGGAGGTTGGATATAAAGCTGTGACCCCTGAATGGTGGTCTCATCAGAGTTGTCCACCAAGGTGTACTGTTGGGCTACATGGGGCGGGGCGACTCCAGATCGCCTGGCCCCATCAGATGGAGATTCTGCTAAAGAATGGCAATGTGGGCAGTGAGAGGGGAGGATCATTTGGTCTGACAGGAACAACTCACTTGAGACAGGTCATCTGGGTGAAGGGACAATGGATCCTCACCTCTGCGATGCTGACCAACTTTGCTTTCGGTGACTGGTCTCTCCTCAGTCAAGCCCGTGATTCCCAGGGGCGGGGTGATGATGAGGTTTAGGGGAGTGGCAGGCAGGACTGATGCTTGCGTTAACTAACCCTTGTAGTTTGGTGGAGGTTACTGGTCTTCTTCCAGCATTGTACGGTGGCCCTTCTGGTCATGCTGCCCGAATTGATGGCCACTGCCACTGCCTTTCAACTGGCATTTGTGGCCCTGTGGCAGTTCTTCCGACCCCCTCGGGGGAACAGGATGTCCCATCTTGCCTCCACGGTGTCCATTAACCTAGCCAGGTCGACATCCCCGAAGCATGGAGCAGGTCTATGTGGTGTCATGGTCGTCTGCTGCCTGGGAGTTAGTGTTCATGAGCAGCTCCCTCTTGTTAGTGGGGAAATGCTGGACGGGGTTCCGTGAATCAGCTGGCGGGGCAGCCAGATCGCCGTGAAGCTCGTGGGGGCTCATTTTCCGATCTCAGTGCCTTTAAATATGGGCCGCATTCTCGCCGGTTTGGCCGTTGGGAAATCGCACCCTATATGACACCAAGAAACTTTCCGGTTAAAATGTGGCCAATATGTATATTTTAATGCGCCTTTATGAATATACCATCTATTTCAATTGCCCAGTTTATTAAAATCTACTGCGCCCCAGAGTTTATTTTGATTAGTGGAGCAAAAGTTTAATTCTCAGTCTGTCTTGAGATGGCGAGGCACTACAATTGCTCTCTGCCCTAAGGCAATGAGACTTACAAGTATCAGTGCAATTCATTTTTTTCTTTCTTAGTTGCAGGGTTGTGTCCCGTTAAAAAGCTCATTAAAAAGTTAGTTTTTGAGATTCAAAAACAAATCCACATTTCCATGCATTGCAGATATGCTTTGCTGTCACTGTCGGCCACATTTAACTTCACCCTCAACCTTTTCCAAACAATACAGGGGATTGACAGCTCACATGGACAGCAAGTCTGCCCAGAGCACACAGTGATCCTACTGTTTCAGTCTCACTGCTGCTGCCCCAGGCTGTAGAACCTGTCTTTGTTCATTAAATCCAATGGATTTAAGTCCGAAAATATCCCAATAACATTACCCTACACCAATGCTTTGTTTGAAGTCAGATGATTTGGCCCTTCTTACATCAGGGCTTTATATAATAGAGGATTAAAACAATAAAAATCCAAATATGCATTGAAAATAGTATTAATAGAAAACAATAGCAACACATTCTGTCCTTCTGTGCAATGTAAATCTTTCATTGTGTTCAAGGGCGAGGGTCTGACAGGACTATCTCGGACTATATTGATTTTGAATTGGGAACAATCTTTCATGCAATTAACCCGAGTAAACTGACCAAACGTATTAATTTTGTTGACATAGTCTTGAGGTTCCGAAACATCCTTGCGATAATGAACAGGTCTAAACCCCAGTTTATGTTTACAAAGCGTGAGATTTAGCAGAGGACATTTTCTTGAAAGTTGTGAACATTTGTGAATAAAAGTGAAATGATTTTTTAAAATGTTTTTTATTCCCTTCCCTTCGGAGGGTGTTACCCTATACTGGAGTAAAGGCACTGTCAACACTGGTATCTTTCCCCAACGGATATTGGACAGGGGTGTTGGTAGTCCAGTCAACATTAGGAAACACCACAAGCTGAGTAGAGGAGGGGGAAGAGACAAATTAAAAGTTTCTCAGATTTGAAATTTGCTCACCTTACAGCTTTGCCAATAACAATGTGCATATATATAGTGCCCTTAAAGTACCAAAATAGCCCAAGCCTCACAGGAGTGTTCGAAAACAAAATTTGTCAGAGTAACATATCTTCATTTTAAAACAGTTGACCAGGTATCGAGGTGGGATTAAAGAGGCACCTTAAATGATGCAAGGCAGTAAGGTGGAGAGGTTCAAGGTAGGAATCCCAGAGCCGAGGGCCCAGGTAGTTGAAGGCACGTTGCTGGAACTCTGAGAGATATCGAACTTAAGGCGGTTACAGAGATGGAGAGGGACAAGGCCACGGAGCGGATTGTAAACCTGGATGAAGGGAGCAGCACAGTGGCACAGTGGTTAGCATTGCTGCCTCACGGCGCCGAGGTCCCAGGTTTGATCCCGGCTCTGGGTCACCGTCCGTGCAAAGTTTGCACATTCTCCCCGTGTCTGCGTGGGTTTCGCCACCACATTCCAAAGATGTGCATGGCAGGTCGATTGGCCACGCTAAATTGCTCCTTAATTGGAAAAACTGAATTGGGTACTCTAAATTTAAAAAAAGAAAACTTAGATGAAAATTGCAAAATAGAATTTTTTAAATATTGAAAAGTCAGCAGATCTGGCAACATTTGTGAAGAGGAAAACAGAGTTGGCATTTCACAGCAACACCTTGGGCTGGTTTTCCGATTTTGTGGCGATGTGCCGATGCCGACGTGAGAACAGTGGCATTTTATGACGCCACAATCGGCACCAAACCTTCACCAGGATCAGTGCGGGGTTAGCAGTGGCGCTGGGTAAAACCCCCGGCGACCGCACCAAAAATGGCTGGGTCCGTGGCCGCGCATTCGCATGGCGATGACCTGCAGCAGTTGCGCCGTACAATCTGGCTCCGGTTGCGTGCGGATCCGACCTGCAGTTAGTGCCCCCTGGACCTTCCCTCGCTACCCCTGAACCACCCCCCACTAGTCCCCCCCCCAGCCCTCGTTGAACCCCCCCTTGGTCAACGGCATGGCAAGCCCCCCCTGACTGTGGCGGCGCTGGACACAGTCCGCAGCTGCCCCGCGAGGTTGACAAAAACTCAGAGCACAAGTGATCGGCGCCGTTGTGAACTCGACCCATCGGGGCGGAGCATCCGGGGAGGGCCTTCAGGTGACGTCCTGAGGCCGTTCCGATGGCGTGCGTGTACTCCCCAATGATGCTGTTTTGAAGACGGTGAAGCATCTGAAAACAGGTGATACCCCCAATTCGGTCATAAAAAGGGATTCTCCGCCCGATCGCCGATTACGAATCCTGCCCTTTATATTTAGAGAGTGCCTTTAACATAAGAAATATCTCATGGCACTTCACAGGAGTGGTACAAAGCAAAGTATGACACCGAGAAAAACAAATTCTTGACCAAATATTTGGTCATCAGGTCAGTGATAAAATATTCATTGAAAATCACTCCAAAAAGGAGCATGAAACATTTTATCATGTCAAAAGTTGTTGTCGGGTCGGGACATTGTCTTCAGTGGCGTTAGGATTCAATGTACAAATCAGCCTGGTTTTCCGGTGCTTATCAATACCCAGATTAACTGTATGTTTCGTAAATGCCAAAAATTATTTTCTTTGGGCGCGATTCAATGGAAAAAAAATCTATGTCTGTTTTTGGGTGAATTTAGCAGGGTGTTTCTCAGCAGCTGCAGTGCCAAGACACAGCCCTCTTTTCAAAAGCACTTAGCCATTTCTTTGGGAGTTTTTCTCTGCCAAGACAGCACTTGAGTCATTTACTGCTGGCTCCTTGCAGACCAGGGTGCCATGTTGTCTGGCTGCCTGGTCTCCCCCCCCCCCCCTGCTGTTCCCACCACCTCCCCCAAATTTGACAGGGCCCCGGGGACATCCTCACACCCCTCCATCTGGTAAGGACACTTGCCCCAATCTCTGGCACTATCAGGGTGCCTGGTTGGGACTGCCAGGGTGCCAGGATGGCAGTGCCAAGATTCCCGGGTGCCTGAGGGAGTCCCTGGATGCCACCCTGCGTTTCCCCTGATCACCCTGGGGTGATTACAACTGGTCCACATTTGTGGAAACCAGCACTGGCAGGTGCCTTGACGAGGTCTCCCAGACACATTGGGTCCTCGGCATGTGGGGTCCCATGAACCCAAATTTAAATTAGCCTAATTGCTCATTTAAATATGTAGATCTGGATCGTGCCCAGTGAGGGCGAGATTCAGATCCCATTGTCTTGTAAGATTTTGTTAAATTTATCGCAGTGTGGGCAGCACGGTGGCGCAGTTGCTAGCACGGGGACTACGGCGCTGAGGACTCTGGTTCGGAATCCCGGCCCTGTGGAGTTTGCACATTTTCCCCGTATCTGCGTGGGTTTCACCCCCACAACCAAAAGATGTGCAGGTTAGGTGGATTGGCCATGCCCCGAGTCGCCACAATCTGGTACCTGTCCGGGGAGGCTGGTACGGGAATTGAACCGTGCTGCTGGCCTGCTTTGGTCTGCTTTAAAAGCCAGCGATTTAGCCCAATGTGCTAAACCAGCCCCAAATATAACCCACGGGTCACCATACCCGGTAGCACGGTAGCATTGTGGATAGCACAATTGCTACCTTAATTGGAAAAAATAATTGGGTACTTTAAATTTATTTTAAAAAAATTAACGAGGCGTTTCGAGCATTGCAAGCCTTGCTAGAGGCTTCTCGTGAGATTCAACGGCCTCACCCAGGCACCAAGACGGGCGCGACGAGGCTGCTAACGTGCACACATTATTTCTGTTACATCGAGGTAGCTAACAATTGTAGAACAATATTCCAATACAAGTGTTCAAAGTAACAATCTATTCCTTTAACAGAATTAAAAGCAGTATAACTTCAGGTTTTATTAGCTGTGAGGCTATTGCGTTATCAAATAGAGTGTTGGATGCATTGCCAGAAGAGATCGTTACAGAGTTTAAAGGTCATCAGTTATCACAATAGCTTTAGAGTGCTGGGCTGCTCAAAACTGGTGCGTATGTGCTGTGATTGTGCATGGCATACTCAATGGGTCAAGTCCTTTCCAGCATTTTCCTATGTTATAAGTGGCAGTGTAATGGTCATGTCAGGAAAGGATCAGGTTAGGCAGTAATGCTTTCCGCAGGGTTTAAATATCCTGCCAAAAATCTCTACTCACGCTCAGAAAACCACCTGGGAGATATAGTAGTGGTTTTGGCATCTGTGGAACTGTAGCAAAGGCGTAGCATTTTTTGGAGACAAGGGGAGAAATCTGGAAGCTGTTATGGCTGCTCACTTGTTTATTCTTGTTAAAAACCCATTGGATATGCCCAGTAAATCTGAAGAGCAGCTCATTAAAAACAAACCTCTTTCTGCTCTTCCCCTCCATTCTTATGGAAGATGGTCTGACTGGATACAGAATAAAGATGCTATTGAATTTAAAGAAGGAGTTTCGGATGATGATTCTTTCAACAAAAAAATCAGGCAGCTCCAAAGGATTCTGATCAACAGCCGTGGTGTTTTTATCATCAGGTAGCACGGGGGGGGGGGGGGGGGGGGGGGGGGGGGGGGGGGGGGGGGGTTATTGAAGCCAACACTGAGGAACCACAATTAACATAAATAGATGGAATACATCACATGGTTGCACAAGTATGCATGGGTAATGACTGTATCCATACTGATGTTAATTTATCCAATTCACACAGCCTGGCAGTGGAACCTCTCTCCAATTCAGATGAGGTGGCGCACATTCAACATATTGAAACGTATTCAAGAAAATTAACAAATAACATCAAAAGGAAGACAGTAAGAAGGTTTGCATTTTTGAAATAATGCAGTTTCTATTTGTAGACAGATTGGAAATCAGCTGGAATTCTGAAATGAAACGAAAAGGTTGGAAAAAAAAAGGACAAGCGGGTTAATCTTCCGGGTGTGGGCCGTGTAAATCTGCTGCTGTTAATGAGAAATGCTCAAAAACATGATGCAGTCTGAATATACAAGCTCATGAACACCAATTCACCCATATCAAATATTAATCTCTTCATTGTTTAAATTGTGTCAGGTAACAGCCAGGTATTTGTTCAGACAATATAAAGGTGAATGAAGATTGTTTTAATTTTCCCAATCACCCCTGTTTCGATGGAACAATTTTGTGCTTTTACAGTTCTGTATCGTTCCGAAGAGAAAACTGCAGATCAATGTCAAATATGGAAAGTCACTTTTACACTTGAGGGGTTGTCCTGCGCACTTGGGAACTGCCTCTCTACCCCTAGTTCAGAAATGTCAGCTTTTACCCCTGTCTGAGAACGCCCCCCCCTCCCCCCCCCCCCCCCCCCCCCCACCAAACCCCCACCATCACCACACCCAACCTTTACACTGGAGATTTAATTCAATTTGGATTAAGTTGAGTTACAGCTGAATTCGATCTCCTTAGCATTAAAACTGACCCCTGACCCAAACCAGAGCATGTATTGGATATTGTTTTACAGTCAACACAGAAGTTGGGTGGGAGTTGATGGGATGCACAAGATTGTGAGGAGTGGAAGAGTGTGTGGAGTTGAAGGTTGAATGATCAGACGCTTCAGCGGATCCTAAAGCCAAACCTCCCATTGTCAGTGTAAACTGCTCAGATTTCATGCTGTGACTTGCCCCTGGCATTACGTACACTTCTCTTGGCTGGGCATGAACTGCGACCTAGACTGAGGCAGTACAATGCAAATGGTTATCATGTTCATGCTGCACCTCTGTGCTTTGTCCAATTTTCTTAATTCACTCTGCGCTGTGGAGAGGAACACTACAGCTCACTGTTTAAGCAGGCACCTCTATTCAATACATACTCAGCGATGCACGTACAGCCATAGAACCCATGCAAGAATGAGGTAATAACTTTGGGAAGGTGACTCATTTGCTCTTATCGTTATAACAGCTGGATAGTAACGTGGCATCACTGATGAGAGGCTGGAAGTGGCGAGACTCTTGATTTAATTTTGTGCCACAAAAATTACATACACATTGCATGCACCAAGCTAATCACATGAAGAGTTTGCCATGGATCAGGCAGCAGACTCCCCTCAGAGTCAGAAATGCATAGATTCAAAGTTTCGCTCCAGAGCCAAGTCTAGGCTGACTCTGCCAGCATGGCGTTGAGGGAGTGCTGCACGTCAGAGGTGATTTCTATGACATGTTAAAATGACGTCCAATCTGAGCTTGCAAGTGGACATTTGCAAATGGACCTTCTCAAACTTGCCCCTGGTCTGAGGGTATCATAGATCATAGAATTTATAGTGCTGAAGGAGGCCATTTGGCCCATTGAGTCTGCATCGGCTCTTGGAAAGAGCACCCTACCCAAGGTCAACACCTCCACCCTATCCCCATAACCCAGTAACCCCACCCAACACTAAGGGCAATTTAAAAGAATTGGGCACTTTAAATTTTTTTTTAAAAATTGGTTCTGTTTGTCAAACTATCGTGCCCGGAACCCGCTTGGCGCCTTTACCAAAGTCTCTAATGTAGACTGCGTCACCTGGTATGACTGCCTGGTTTGTTTATGCCTGCCTGGGCAATGCCTTTACGTTACACTTGACCGCGGTATATTTTCCTGCCAATATCTGAAAATGCAAGGCTGGGGTTGGTGTGAAGTCTGCAGCCCATCAAAAGTTTTGCCAGTGCTATGCCGTGCATGGCACATAGGGTGGTATGGTAACAAAACAAGAATCTGGCTAGGCGCGTGTGGAGGGAGCCTGAGGCCTGCTTTTTCAAACCTCTCTTGAACAGGTCCCACGCCGTTGGGACTCGGCCCATTGGGGCGGAGCATCGGGGAAGAGCCTCAGACGACATCCTGGGGCCGTCCCGACTGCGGCGGCAGACTCCTCGAGTTTGCTATTTTTGAGGGGGTGGAGCATCAGAAAAACGGCGCCGCCCCCGATTCCAGCATATAAACACATTCTCCGGCTGATCACCGAACGCGACTTTGCGTCGGCGATCAGAGAATCCAGCCCCTAGACTTCCAGAAGGCGTTTGACAAGGTACCGCATAAAAGTCTGATCCAGAACGTGAGAGCACAGGAGATTGGGGGTAGTATACTAGATTGGATTGAGGATTGGCTGATTGACAGAAAGCAGAGGGTCAGGATAAATGGGTCCTCCTCTGGCTGACAAACCCTAACTATTGGGGTGCTGCAGGGTTCAGTCTTGGGACTTCAGCTGTTTACAATCTATATAAATGACTGCAAACAGGTACAGAGTGTAAAATTTGGGGATGATACTAAAATAGGTGGAAAGCAGGCAGTGAAGACAACAAAGTTTATAGACGGATTTAGGTAGGCTAGGAGAATGGTACAAATTTGGCAGATGGAGTTTAATGTGGATAAGTATGAGGTTATCCATTTTGACCGAAAGTACAGAAAGGCAAATTATTATCTAAATGGAAAACAGAATCAAAATGCGACTGATCAGTTCCTGGTGGATTCGTGGTTAGGATTCGGCGCTTTCACTGCTGTGGCCCCGGTTCGATTCCCACTCAGGCAAAATGCGACTGGGTAGAGGGATCTGGGTGTCTTTGTTCATGAATCGCTGAAAGTCGGTATGCAGATGCAGCATGTAATACCTCAATATGAGGTTCTGACCCTTGTACGGGACCCCAACGCGAGTCCCCTCCCGGAAGGTGCCATCTTCCACATTAAACTCTGCTATTTTGGTGGGAAAATCCTTTAACTCGTGGGGCTGTTTCCGATGCTGAGCCCGTATGATATTATATGGTGAACTTTGGACAATAAGGGGTGTCCACTCATGCATTCGGGCCACTGGGCAGCATGGTGACGCAGTGGTTAGCACTGCTCTCTCACGACGCCGAGGTCCCAGGTTCGATCCTGGCTCTGGGTCACTTACTGTATGGAGTTTGCACATTCTCCTTGTGTTTGCGTGGGTTTCACCCCCATAACCCAAAGATGTGCAGGACAGGTGGATTAGCCACGCTAAAATGCCCCTTAATTGGAAAAAATGAATTAGGTGCACTAAATTTATTTTAAAAAATATATATATTTGGGCCACTGTACCTGGCAACGTATCCATGAAGTGCAATGCGGCAAGGACAGCTCGCCTCTGGGGGATGTCGGCGGGCACGTTGGCAGCAGACGTTTACTTACGCATCTGCATTTGCGACCTGCGAGCCTGGCCAATGCTCCAATGTATATTCAAACGCTGGCAGTAAGAGGGCCATCTCTGAATTCTGGCCGACGCTAAGGGCAGAATAGCCTTAACCCTCTTGAAGAGTCCCAACAGCGGTTTGTGGTCCATCAACTACCACGAAACAACGCCCATACACGTACTGATTCAACTTTTTTTTCTTTTTAAAAAATTTAGAATACCCAATTATTTCTTTTCTATTTAAGGGGCAATTTAGCGTAGTCATTCAACCTACCTTGCACATCTTTGGGTTGTGGGGTGAGACCCTCGCAAACACAGGGAGAACGTGCAAACTCCACACCGCTCAGTGCCATGGGACAGCAGTGCCAACCATTGTGCCACCGTGCCTCCCTGATAGAACCTCTTGACTGCAAAGACCACGGAGAGACCTTCGTTCTTGATTTACACATAATTGCGCTAAGCCGCTGCTAGTGTTCTGGAGGCGAATGCCAACCGGCCGATCCCTACCGGCATCCATCGATGTGACAGAACGGCTCCGATGCCGTCTGACGAGATACCGCATGAGACGAGGAGTATTTTGGCGGGATCGTAAGGCATCAGCAGTTCCGATGAAGTCAGCTGCCATTTCACTTTAGCAAACGCCTCTTCCTACGGCACTCTCCACGCCCACTCCATTGGCGGGATTCTCCGGTGAACGGAGAATCGGCATCATTGGTGCCGGCACGGCCGGCTCTACGCCCCCCCCCCCGGCGATTCTGCCCGGGATGGGCCGAGTGGCCTCCAAGAAAGGCTGAGTCCCACCGGCGCCGTTCACATGTGGTCAGTCGCAGCCTAGCAAACTGAGGCCATGTCCTTTCACTATAATCAGCAGATGCCTTATGGACTCCTGCCTGTAGACTACTGGGATGATCATAATCCTTGCTATGGCCAGTGGCCAGCGGTTCACCTATGTATGAGGCCAATCTTGCCTCAGTATCTCATAACTGCAGACATTGTACTCCTGATTTGATCTTCTCAAATGATTGCTTGCCAATGACCGAGATGGTGGCTCCCGTGTCCAATTCCATTTCCAAACAATGGCCGTTTAAATGAAAGGTTATCCTAATGGAGTAACTTTGGATGCTGAGATACAGTTTCGCCGCATGCACTGGTCCTCTGGTTATTCCAAGAAAAAGATGCAGGATCGAGGCTGCGCCTACATCTGGTGGAGTGGTAGGCTGCTGTCCATGCTGTGGATTCTGATCCCTGCGGTTTCTCCGACCACATCTTTCTCTTCTAGTTCGGGGGTAAGTCTTGCCTGGTCAACTCAGTCATGGACCATCGGCCCTGATCTCAGTGGTATTCCATCCCGGGTGCGATTCCGGGGGGGTTTCATTTTAGTGGGTGCCATACGCCGGGAGGAGGCGCATCCCACAGTATTGAATTCCATCCCCTGCAACTCCAGCACTCCCTTCTCTGCACTCTCTCTTGACGGAGAGATTTCCATAGAATTCCTTAAGTCTAGCAGTGGCTTAGTGAGTAACCTCCCTTGAAACGCCTGATTATTCACACCGCAGACCAATCTGTCCCATAGCATTTCAGAAACAGGAAGGTCATAATCACAAAATTCAACTAGTTTCCTCAAACTTGTCAAAAACCCGGTTACCGGGCAGCACGGTGGCGCAGTAGTTAACACTGGGACTGCGGCGCTGAGGATGCGGGTTCCAATCCCCCCCTGGATTACTGTCCGTGTGGAGTTTGCACATTCTCTCCGTGTCTGCATGGGTTTCACCCCCACAACCCAAAAGATGTGGCGATTAGGTGGATTGGCCACGCTAAATTGCTCCTTAATTGGAATAAATAAAAAAAATAAAATAATTTTTTTTAAAAACTCGGTTTCCGACTCCCTCGGAATTCTTTCAGACAAGTTCAAACGGTATCCTTGCACGATGACCAACGGTTGGGGCGAAATGGTTCGCCATTAGCACTACAACTCCTCAAATGACTTGTGTCTGGGGATGCTGGGTATGTTAGGCTTTTGATTGCACTGAAGGTGGGCACTCCACCTGCAGTTAACAGTGTCACTGTGGCATTCGTCACCAGTTACAGCCTGAAAATGCAACGCATACGTTCTGCGTATTGTGTCCAATCATCTATACTCACATTAAATAATAATCGCTTATTGTCACAAGTAGGCTTCAATGAAGTTACTGTGAAAAGCCCCTAGTCGCCACCGGGAGGCCGGTACGGGAATTGAACCAGCGCTGCTGCCTTGTTCTGCATTACAAGCCAGCTGTTTAGCCCACTGTGCTAAACCTTACCCCATTGGTACGAGTAAAGAAGGCCTGTGGCGCAGTCTGCAGCTCCACTTTATCCTCTTTGCCAATATTGGGACCACAAAGGAGTCATGTGAGGGGCATAAAGAAACTGGTTATTTATTATTACCCAATTATTTTTTCTAATTGAGGGGCAATTTAGCGTGGCCAATCCACCTACTCTGCACATTTTTGGGTTGTGGGGGCGAAACCCACGCAGACACGGGGAGAATGTGCAAACTCCACACGGACAGTGACCCAGAGCCGGGATCGAACCTGGGTCCTCAGCGCTGTGAGGCGGTTGTGCTAACCACTAGGCCACCGTGCTGCCCTTGGTTATTTATTATTGAAGTAACTAATCACACAATGTACACAGGTCTCAGCCCGGGCTACTTTGCTCGGCCGAGATTTAGTGCCCATTGCTCAGCTGATGGGGCTCCTGTCCCTCAGTGGCGAAGCTCGTACTCGACGGGACTCATGGTGAAACTAATTGTTCCGACCCCGTAGGTCTTGTGTGGGTTATAACAGGTTAAATCATCATCAGCCAGCTCTCTCTCAAAAGAGGAGAGCGGCCTCTGGTCCACGCGGACGATGGCGACTTTCAGAAGTGCCTGAGGACTTTTTACTGCATTAAAGATGAGAAATAAATGTGGGGCAACATTGTTGGGGAATTTGAAAAGTTATAGCATCCAATCTGGCGTTGGCTCAGAGGCAAGCTAGATTCTGTCAGAGATAGTGGACTGTAGTGTTATATTCTCCGACCTAAAATTAACATCATGAGTGTAACCATGCAAATCTGTCCCTGTGATATATAATTGCCAAACTTTTAGATGTACCATTTTGCAATTCCAATTTTTGAAGTGAAAGTTTCCTGAATGCCTTGGTGAGTTGATCCAGTGGGAATCTTAATACTATGGTAAGGAATACCAATGGTTTATTCCCCATCTTGGCTGAACCACATTTGGTTAAGGAATCGGTATGGATGCTTTGATGATCCACAATGTCCCAGTGCATTCAGGAGAAGATCACTGATGGTTCCCAGTGCCGATCACTATAAATTGACCTCTCCTGGAGTGCATGAAAATGTCCTGATTGGGACAAGGGATAGGATTTGGATTGGAGACTGTCCTGTGAAATAACCTTCTGAATCTCACTGGCCCAGCTCACACTTGTAAAATACAATTGGTGGAGGCACCACAAAGCTGCCAGCACTTATGGAACTTAACATGAGCAAAGAATCTGTACAATCAGCAATGGGAAAAGAAGTAGGTTAAGAAAAACTGGTAGAATCTTTGAAAAACAAATTTGTATTTTTTTTCCTCCGGTTTCAACTGGATTTCTGCTACTATACCATTTTGAACTTGAAGCTGAGCGGAGAACTCTAATGAGCTTTTTGTGGAACTGATGAAAAGGTTAAAAGAAATATACTTAAGTGGAACGCACTGCATCACCCAGGTTGGGACAAAGCTCCATTCTCTCAATGCCTCGTTTCACGGGATTGCTTGTGAAGGTAGTTTTTCAACCTTTGACCCTCCATGGTTGACATCACTATAAGCTGATAGCTGCTTTCTTTTTCTCAAATCCAATGCAAAACAAGAGAAATTAGATCAGTTGAATCTAAATGAACAAAGCGGCTTTGAAAAGCAAATAGTGGACAGGTGGCCAGCTACCGACACTTCAATCATCTTTGCAGCAAAACAAGGTTATTTGATTCAAGCTAAATCAACTCATTTAATATTGGTACCAATGTATAATGTCCAATCCTTTCCCCCAAGAGTGAATTATAGCTTTACTTAAGTATAGTAAGCTTCATTTAAAATCTAATGTTATAATTTTGTTGTGTTTGCTGTTTTTTCATGTTTTTCTCTCCTCCTGATTTTGTTATCTTAGTCATTCATTCATGTGTGCTCATGTGTGTTCATGTGTGCTCTGCCCTCAGACAGCTCCTTGGCTCATTGTCTGAGGTTTCATCCTGAGCTGTTTTCTTGGCAGTTTTGTTAGTGATAGTTTGCTATTGCTTTCCATTCTCAGGGACGGCAATATCGGTGTTGGGGGATAAGCCACAGGGAGAGGAAAAGCTGGAACTACCAGGTCCCTTCAGATTGAGGCATCCACCACAATTCCTGTCAAGATCGCTAACATTTTTCTACTTGGTACCCTGCTCCAACCAACGCCTGCCAGACTAAAGATTGAGGTCAGGTGGGAAAAGGACATTAAGTGGCCACTAAAGGGCCTTAATAGGGACATGGATGGGCATTCGTCCCCCGGGCCTACCCTGCCCTACCAGCCTCAGAGTCCGCTTGGGGTGTGTAAAATTCTGGTTATAGAAAATTTAAAAAAAAACAATCGCTTTTATTGTCACAAGAAATAAGAACAGGAGTAGACCATTTGGCCCATTGAACCTGTTCCTGTACGCAGGTCACCTGCGGAGAGTGAAACCCTATGCTCTTTGCCTCTCCTTTGAATGCTTCTCCACCTCTTCGCTGCTTTGAGAGCGATTGCCAGTGGCTCGATGCCATGGCAAATAGTAACGGGATAGAGGGCATCCATGCCTTGTGCCTCAGCACACCCAGAGGCATTCAGAGCTGGTGGCGCCCGCCATGGGAGCGCTGTGCAGTAGTTTCACCCATGAGGTGAACCTTGGTCCAAAATCAAAACGTTCCGGTATCTCTATTGAGGTACTTCCATTTGACTCTGTTGAAGGCCATTTCTGCATCCTGGGAGATGATTACTTCTGGTGTCCTCTCCCCGGGTGAGGTCATAATCATGTTCGGCAGGTGTTTGATGTTCGCTGTTAGTTGTCTGCCCTTGAAAAAGCCTATCTGATCTTCCGCAACTACCTCTGCTAAGCAACTCTCGCCAGGGCCTACGCGAGAATTTTGGCATATGTGTTTAGTAATGAGATGGGTTGGGGCAGCACGGTGGCGTAGTGGTTAGCACTGCTGCCTCACAACACGGAGATCCCGGGTTTGATCCTGGTCCTGGGTCACTGTCCATATGGAGCTTGCACATTCTCCTCATGTCTGTGTGGGTCTCACCCCCACAGCCCGAAAAGATGTGCAGAGCAGGTGGATTGTCAATGCTAAATTGCCACTTAATTGGAAAAAAGATAATTGGGTACTCTAAATTAAAGGTTTGGTGGTGTTACTGGGTTACGGGGATAGGGTGGAGGTGTGGACTTAAGTAGGGTGCTCTTTCCAGGGGCTGGTGTAGACCTGCTGGGACGAATGGCCTTCTTCTGCACTGTAAATTCTCTGATTCTATGAAATTTTTTAAAAAAGGAGTGAGATGGGTCTGTATGACCCACAATCCGTCAGGTTTTTGTCCTTTTTAGGGATCAATGATATCGAGGTCTGAGCCAGTGTAGGTGGCAGGGTACCGCTCGATAGAGACGCATTGAACATCTCCTGCAGATGCGGGGCCAGTTCTGGTGCAAATTTTCTTATCAAAGTCCAACGGTGCCTTCCCTGTCTGCATGAAGTTTTTTTTAAAATAAAAAATTTAGAGTACCCATTTCATTTTTTCATTAATGGGCAATTTAACGTGTTCAATCCACATGGGGTGAACCACACGCAAACACGGGAAGAATGTGCAAACTCCACACGGACAGTGACCCAGAGCCGGGATTGAACCTGGGACCTCAGCGCCATGAGACAGCAGGGCTAACCCACTGCGCCACCGTGCTGCCCGTCTGCATGAAGTTGATACTCCCCATGACTTCTCCCAGTTCTAGTGGTGCTCCAAAGCCCTGCCTCTTTTCCACCCCCATGGCTGGTATGTCCAGTTCGTCAAGGAACCGCTTCATCTTCGAATCATCCTCCACGGTGGCGAGGTCCTGCCGGGCGGGACCATGCGTAACCCACGCCAGCGGGACTTGGCAGAACTCAACGGGCATTCGACCCGTCGAGCACGGAGAATCGCTGTGGGGGCCTCTATCAACGGCCCCCGACCGGCGTGGCGGCGACCGCTCGGGCGCAATTGCCACCGATGTTCCGGTCACCGAAGAATTAGTGGTCCAGCGTCGGAGCGGGATGACGTGATTCTCGCGCCACGCCGGTGATTCTCTGACCCGGCGCAGGATCGGAGAATCCCGGCCATGTCTACAACTTTGCTTGAATTTTTAGAGGTGACCAGATGTGTAGATTAGGGTAATGTAGTTGATGTAGTCTACATAGACTTTAGCAACACTTTTGTCATGGTCTTGAAGGTAAGAGCCCATGGGATCCGGAGCAATTTCTCAAATTGGACCCAACATTGGCTGAGTGGCAGGTGGCAGAGGGTGATGTTCGATGGTTGTTTTTGTGACTGGAAGCCTGTGTCCAGTGGTGTTCAGTAGGGATCGGTGCTGGGTCCCTTGCTGTTTGTAGTATACATTAATGACACAAAAATTAGTGGTGTGGTAAATAGTGAGGAGGAAAGACTGCGGTTACAGGATGAAATAGGCTGACTGGTGAGACCGGCAGAACATTGACAAATGGAATTTAACCCTGAAAGGTGTGAGGTAATGCATTTTGGGAGGACTAACAAGGCAAGGGAATATACAATAAATGGTAGGATCCCAGGAAGTACAGAGGATCAAAGGGACATTGAGGTGCATGTCCATAGATCCCTGAAGACAGCAGGATAAAATATAAGAGTAGGGAGGTTATGATGGGAGCTATATAAAAGGCTGGTTAGGCCACAGCTGGAGTACTGTGTTCAGTCTGGTCGCTACACTACAGGAAGGATGTGATTGCATTAGAGAAGTGGCAGAGGAGAGATTCGCTGGGATGTCGCCTGGGCTGGAGCGTTCCAGCGATGGAAAAAGGCTGGCTAGGCTGGAGTTGTTTCAGGGGGGTGGGGGGGGGGGGGGAAAGAATTATGAGAGACATTGATAGGGTAGATCAGAAGAAGCTTTTCCCTTTAGCAGAGGGGTCAATAACCAGGGAGCAGAGATTTAGGGTCAGAGGAAGGAGGTTTTGGGGGGATTTGAGGAAAAGCTTTTTTTCACACTGAGGGTGGTGGGAATCTGGAACGCACTGCCTGATAGGGTAGCAGAGGCGAGAACCCTCATAACATTCAAGAAGCATTTAATTGAACACTTGTAACGCCAGAGCGTGCAAGGCTACGGACCAAGTGCTGAAAATGGGATTAGAGTAAATAGGGGCGAGATGCTCCAGTACCTGGCGGGGCGGGGGGGGGGGGGGGGGGGGGGGTCCTGGCAGGATTCAGTGGCGTCAACCACTCAAGCTTCGGCCCGTCCCTTCAGGGACTAGGCCGGCGCCGGAGTGGTTTGCGCCCCGCCGGCCGGCGTGGAAGGCCTTTGGCGCCGCGCCAGCCAGGGCCGAAGGGACTCCGCCGGCCGGCGTGGGTCCGCTCATGCACGGGAGCATCAGCGGCTGCTGACATCATCCCCGCGCATCGCAGGGGGATTTCACCTTCGCGCTGGCCATCGCGGAGGACCACACGTCCGACGCGTAGGAAAAGAGTGCCCCCACAGCACAGGCCTGCCCGCGGATTGGTGGGCCCCGACCGCGGGCCAGGCCATCGTGGGGCACCCCACGGGGCCAGATCGCCCCGCGCCCCCCCCGCCCGCCCAGGACCCCGGATCCTGCCCGCACCGCCAGGTCCCGCCGGTAAGGGACCTAGTCTATTTTACGCCTGCGGGACTGGCAAAGAACAGGCGGGACTTTGGCCCATCGTGGGTCGGAGAATCGCCGGGGGGGGGGGCCGCTGCGAGCGCCTGCCGACTGGCGCAGCGCAATTCCCGCCCCTGCCGAATCGCTGGCACCGGAGAATTCGGCGGCCGGCGGGGGTGGAATTCATGCCGTCCTCCGGCGATTCTCCGACCTGGCGGGGGGTTGGAGAATCCCGCCCTAGGTGTTTGATGGCTGGTACAGATATGATGGGCTGAAAGGCCTGTTTCCATGCTGTAAATACTGTGTACCTCTATAAGTGTATCCGAGAGGTAGGGGCAGCACGGTGGCGCAGTGGTTAGCATTGCTGCCTCATGGCGCTGAGATCCCAGGTTCGATTCCGGTCACTGTCACATTCTCCCCGTTTGCGTGGGTTTTACCCCCACAACCCAAAATTGTGCAGGGTAGGTGGATTGGCCATGCTAAATTGCCCCTTAATTGGAAAAAATTAATTGGATCCTCTAAATTTATTTTTAAAAAGTGTATCTGTGAGGTGATGGATGCACTGTGTGCACAGGCTCCGGATTACGTCCAAATTGACCAGGACCAGGCCTGGCAGGATGAATTGGTGACAGAGTTTGGGCACAGAGCTGGTCTGGCATGGGTGCAGGGGTGAGAGACTGCACCTATGTCGCTCTCTGCCCCCCCAGTGAGACCAGGAGGTCTCCTTCATCAACCGGAAGAGGTTCCACTCCCTCAGTAACCACCAGGACCGCTTCATGCATGTGCGCCCATTTTCCAGGGAGTGTATATGTCAGTTCCATCCTCAACCAGTTGCAAATCTCTGGAATCTTCGAAGCACACCCCAGACTCCAGAGATGGCTCCTTGGGGACAAGGGATATCCCCTCAGATCATGACTGAGGACACCAGTGCGGAGGTCACAGACCGCTGCAAAGACCAGGTAAAATGAGGCAAAAGAGCTGCCATTGAGCAGTGCATCAGCCTATTGAAAATGTGGTTTGGCTGCCTCAACAGGTCCGGTGGGACCCTCCAATCCTGTCCCCAGAGGGTTCCCCGCATTGTTGTGGTCTGCTGTGCCCACGACAGCCTGATTCTGCAGTGGGGCGAGGAGCTTTCTGAGGATGACCTCGACGAGCAGCACGTGCCCTTGGCCGAGGAGGATGTACAGGAGAGCATTAAGGAAGAGCCCACTTAGAATCCATAGGATGGAGGACAAGGGGGGTGAGGGTGCACATGGGTAGGAGGGCCAGAAACACCCTCATCGCCTCTTGTTCACAGAGGAGGACTAGTTCGCAGTCTGACTGTGGCAACCCCCCCCCCACCACCCCCAAGGACATTGTGACTCCTCCACAACCAGGAGATGAAGGTGGTCGAGATATCGATCTTCAGGGTGTGGGGCTGGGGAGACATTGAGCGCCTGCTGCCTGATCGCTGCAGGAGGGTGATAATGACTCGCAGTGAGTGATACGCATCAGCTATTGCTTATGTTTGTCTCCTGTCTGTCTGCTGTCAGCAAGCTGACTCCCCGGCTCATGTCTCAGTGAGGTTCAGTGCTTAAATCCTTTGTCCCTTTGCTCGAGAGGGGAATTAAGGGTGAGGGTCTTGGATTCACTGAATCATGCCAGAATCCTATCACTGCAATTGGAACATTTACTCTGAAGGAGCCTAACCATTTGGTGGGCAGAGAGGCCCAGTGAGAACAGCTGTGTCCCGATGGAGAGAAGGGCCAGGCCTCTGGGTGGAGGGTTAAAGATTCTGGGCTATTAACGTGGTGAGAAACAATAGTCATAGAGTCACCGAATCCCTGCCGTACAGGAGGCCATTCAGCCCATTGAGTCTGCACCGACACTCTAAAAGAGAAGTCTACCTAAGCCGACTCACCCACCCGATCCCTGTAACCCCACCCAATCTTTGGAGGCTGAGCGACAATTTAGCATGGCAAATTTAGGAAACCCACTCAGACACGGGGAGAACGTGCAAATTCCACAGACAGTCGCCCAAGACCAGAATCGAAATGAGGCCCCTGGCACTGAGAGGCAGCAGTGCTAACCATTGTGCCACCATGCTGCTCTCTGTGCCACCTTGCCTGAGTTGCGCCGGTCTCAGGAAGGGGGGATTCAGATTGGCTGGGAACTCCCAGGGTCTCCTGGGTGGCAGACCCCGGGTTGTACTCCAGTGGATCTTCCTCTCCTGCGGCAGCTGCAGTGAGCTGCAGAAGCTTCATTGTCATCTGGTGCTGCCAGACCTGGAGTCCCACCATTGCCTGAACCATGCATTTGAAGCCCTCAGGATGGTCCTCAGGGACTGAGCGATGCTTTGGAATTCTCCTATCATTGGTCTGACCTCTTGCCCCTGGCTTTAAACTGTAGATGCCACCCTTGCAGTGTTGGTCTAGGATACCATGCATTGCACCATCTCCTGAGTTAGAAGGCTGTGAGACTCCTCCATTCAGTATTGCAGTTGCAGTGGTTTCGCTGACACCCCTTCCTCGTATTCCCGGCTCTACCTTGGCATCCCCAGCAGCTGAGGGATGAATGTTTCCAGACACACGGCACCTTGCCTGGGCTGCCGATGAGTCCTGGCATCCAGTAGAACCCCAACTGTCCAATCCCTGGGCCATTCATGTCTCTACCTGATGTGTATCAGAAGCAGTGCAGTGCTCACCAAATAGTGACCCAGAAGCCTGCCTGCCAAGGTCGCCCACCGTGGTATGTGTCTCTGTGCTGGTGGATGGTGTGGGTGATGGCTGTGACGCTTCTTCACTGTCCTCTTCCAATATTTCCTCAGAGGTCATGTCGAGGATGGACGGTGGAGCAAATGGGCCAGGTTGATCGGGTGATGTTGCTGCAAGGCAAGGAAGTTGGTATTAGTACATGGTCATGGCCAGGTCAAAGGTTTGGAATATGCCGAACTCACTTGAGATTGGTCATTTGGATGAAGGTGAAATGTTCCTCACTTTGTCCCTACACGCCCAGCTCACTCTCAGGCCAGCTCCTGCTCCTCCCCTGCGAGCTCCTGCGATCTCACCTCAAAAGGAGTCAGAATCTTCAGTTCGGCAGCGTACCCCCCCCCCCCCCTGTTCACAGCTGTTGTGGTTAAGCTTCTCCTGCAGTAACACAAATGGTGATGATGTGAGCTGGCCCCTGTCAGATCAGATATCGATGATTCCTGGCGTGTGTGGGCACGGCACGTGAGGAGGGAGGGATTCTGATGAGAAGTACAAAGGGGTGTGAGGAAGTTTGTCAAAGGTCGGGTGCTGGGGCCCTGCGAGGTGGCAGCATGTGCGATTGAGGTGACATTCCGAGGGTGTCGGCAAGGTGGAGCGCAGAGAGGAGACAGAGCACTTATCCTGACAGAACAGACTTGGTCATTCGGCTTCTTGCATCCCCGTCAGGCTGGAGGGGCTTTCGTCACCTTGCTGGGGGTCTCCTGCCAGCCTGAGGGTTTTTTGTGGGCAGTCTCACCTCCACAGCATCTGACATAATGGTGAGGCCCCCTCTGTGAATCGAGGGGCAGCTTTCTTCGCTACCACCCTCCTGGCTGGAATGAGAGCAAATGCCTTGGAGCTGTTTAAATGCAGCCCCCCTTCATTAAAGTGCTCAGATAACCTCTGGGGCGAGCGAATCAGATGTTTTGTGCCTCAGGCATTGAGTTTTTCATGTGGGGAACAATCTTTCTTCTAAGTTCCTGAAATTTCGGTATGGATTGCTGGGGCCAGCGGAAATGACAATAAATTTTTGCGCCAAAATTGACACTTCATTTTTTCAGAAAATTCCGTCCTATATATGCGCGTGTGATTATACACGGTCCAGTGTCAGATGTGTGACTAATGCAGTGCAAATTGCAAAACGTGGTGAAGGACTCCTACGTCCTTAAATGCAAACTCTTTGAAGATGTTTAAAATGACGCCACCTCCTTTATAACCTGTCAAAGAACTGCTTGACATATCAAAATGAGTTTTTGGGGTTTTCTTTTGAATTCCTGAAATTGCTCTATTTTGTCTCCTGTTTCCCTCCATCCCTCTCGGCTATGACTGCTCTCAGCTGTCTCCTGCTGCTACTGTAATGCTCCATTTATGTTGTTTTGTTAATGGAAATTTTCAAAATAATACAACAGAGAAGATATTCGGTCAGCCTATGGCACCTGTGCAGTTCTTTGTTACAGCTATCCAATTAGTTCCACGCGTCTGCTCTTTTCCCACAGCTCTTCCAATTTTAAGCTCTTCTATTGAATCTGCTTCCACCGCCCTTTCAGGCAGCACATTCCAGGTCACAGCAATTCATTCTATAACAAGCTGTTTCTTCGTGACGTCTCTGGTTCTTTTGACAATCACCTTAAATCCATGTCACCTTGGTAACTCCCTCTTGTACACATTGCAAACAATTTCTCTCCATCAAACCATTCATGATTTTGAAAACCTTTGTCAAATCTCCTCCTATAACCTTCTCTGCTCTAGAATCCCTTATCCCTGGTACCATTCTAGTAAATTTCTTCTGCACACTCCCCAAGGCCTTCACATCCTTCCTGAAGTGTGGTGCCCAGAATTGAATACAATACCTCCGCTGAGGCCTATTCTTTTGGAAAGGTTCAGCATAATTTCTTTGCTTTTGCTTTTCTTTGCTTTGTTTTTGCTTATGCCTCCATTAATAAAACCCAAGATCCCATACAAAGGACCGGCCAATGACAGTGTGGCACCCCTTAAGTACTGCACTGCGGCAACATCCTAGAATACAAGCTTTGGTTTCCAAGGCTGGAACCTCAGTCCATGACTCTTTTGGTTAGAGGGGAGAGAGCTACTAGTGAACCCAAGGTAATGCTGCGTGACTGGCATTTGTGAACAAACTCCCAGCATTGTCAGTAACAAAGTATTTCCCATTCCCTTGATGTGAGAATTGAGAATCAGTGAAAAACTGGGCCTATTCTGTTACCTGATAAAAGGGAAGCAAATTGAATAGTATAAATATTCAGAGCAGACTTCGAATGCCGAATATTGGGAAGCAATCTAAATATATATGCAAATATACAAAAATGAAAAATGAAATGCAAATATAAAATTTGGAGATATGCAGCATGTGCGGAATCATTCTTCAGAGCAAATTGGAATGGGTTCTGACCAATATGTTGAATTGTTTTTTATTGCATTGCTGTTGAATTACTGACCATATTTATGGTTCTGTAACACTGACTTCTGGTGGTGGCCATGAGGTGAGCGGTCGTGCACAAGGTGACACCCCATTGGAGACTTAGTTTTTGGTCCATTTTGCTCGGAAAGCGGATGTTGTGGAAGGAAGAAAGTTAAGTAAAGCTGGTTGGTTTTTCCTCCAGTGTGGAATGTCTGCGGGATACAACGCGGGGCCAAAATCGAATAATGTCCCCACTCTGGAATTAAGGACCCTTGTGGCGGAGTGAAAGAGAACATGGCGGACCCTGCCATGTCGTCGACACCCTCCCAATTGCCGACGGAGAGGCCAATGGAAATCACCGTGGGATAATTCCTGAAACACAGGCAGGCGATGCGAGACGACCTGTCCAAGGAGATTGAGGTGGTCGTTGCTCCCCTTCGTGTGGCAATGGAAAGGTTGGAGCAGTGATTGGAGTCGCAGGGCGTGACGTTTTGGGAGGTAGAGAGGTTGGTCTTCGACCACAGTGACCTGATTGTCTCTTTAGAGGCTGAAATATCAATGTTGGCGGAGGACCACAAAGACTTGTAGGCCAGAGTGGATGATCAGCTGGGTTTAACAAGGCCAAGACGGTGCTCTTCAAGATCAAAGTATGTTTCGGAATTCTGTACCCAGCAAACTGTGGGTCACATTTCAGATCAGAGACCATGGGCTGGATTCTCCGTTTCTGAGGCTAAGGGCCGGTGCGAACAGAGAATCTGCGAGAGGTTCACGACAGGAAAATCTACCTCACTCCGCAAACCAGACACAAACCACCCCCCCCCCCCCCCCCACCTCCAGCCACAGCCCCCTCCCTCACATCACTTCCGTTAACAAGCGTAGCTGCTAGCTTGGTGACCGCTACTTGGAAAACAAGTAAAAAAAACAACTATAACAAGCCCAAACAACCCCTTACCCCAACCCCCCCCCCCCCCCCCCAGGGTCGTCTTTGTTGAGGGGGTGGGGGGGGATGTTATTTGGAGTTGGGTGGGTTGGCTCACTGATCGAATGGGAGAGAGGGTGGGGGTGGATAGGAAGCTAAGGAGAAGCAGAGATGGGGAGAGGTGATGGTAGAATGTTGGTGATGCAGGTTTCTTTGTTGAGGGATTTGGGTGAGGACGGCCATTTTGGGTGGGCCAGGAACCAAGGCAGGCCTGGACCCAGTTGGATCTCCTTACGAGGTGGAGATGGCAGATACTAATAGTGAGGGGGGGGGGGGTTCGGAGACCCCCTTTCAGGATGGTCACATGGAATGTGAGGGGATTAATCGTGGGGATTTAGTCACCTGAGGGCGATTTGTTCTCCTTCTCCCATGTGCGACGGGTATAGTCCGAACCGACCTTTCTGTGGTGGAAAAATCAATACTCCCAGGGGTAGTGGGGCTGAGTACTCGGCGACAGTAATATCGGACCATGCACCATATTATGTGGATGTGAAGCTGGAGGCGGACCAAGCCAGTGCTCCAAGTGGGGGGGGTAAAAGCGGCGGTCTTTGCGTACAAGGGGGTCTGTGAGACGGTAGCCTCGGCCATAAGGAATTATGTAGGTATCAATCAGGACAGGAAATTCTCACCTTCAACATTCCAGGAAGTGCTGAAGGCAGTGATCAGAGAGGAGGTAATCTCACACAAGGCCCACAGGGACAAGGTTGGGAGGCTGGACAGGCAGACGTTGGTTGACTCAATTCTGGAGGTGGGCTGGCAGTACTCCATGACTCTGACAACGCAGCTGTTAGTGGAGAGCAAGAGATTACAAACAGAAATTTATTTGATATTGACTGGGAAGGTGGTGAACCAACTACTGTGCCCACAAAGGGCATTTTATGAGTACGGTGAGAAGGCCATCCATCTATTGGCTCACCGAGATAGCCACACAAGAGATAGCCCAGGTTATGGATGAGTGGGGAGGGTTGGTGATGGCTCCGGACAAGATTAATGGTGCCTTTGAGGCTTTCTACTGGAGCTGTATAAGTCTGAGGAGGAGGGCTTGGGGATCAAAAGAGTTGGACTTCCTGGTGCTGGAGAGGGTGAAAGGGCAGGGGTTGGAGGCGCCATTGGGACTGGAGGAGGTTATAGAGTGTATCAGTTCCATGGAATCGGGGAAGGTACCAGGGCCGGATGGTTTTCTGGTGGAGTTTTACAAGCAGTTTGCAGCATTATTGGCACCACATTCATTGGGGATGTTCACTGAGTCTCTGTCGGGGGTGGGACTGCTGGCCATATTGTCGCAGGCGGGATCTCCCTGAGCCCGAAGAAGGACATGGATTCGGTGGTGTATCGGTCTCACAGGCCTATTTTTCACTTAATAGCGATGCAAAGGTATTATTAGCTAAGGTTTTCGCTAAGCATCTGGAGGGTTGTTTGCCAGAGATGAGGACCAGATTGGGTTTGTCAAAGGCCGACAGTTGTCAGACAATATCAGGTGACTTTTGAATGTGGTCCTGTCCCTCTCTAGAAGAAGGGACCTGAAGTAACCATCTCCATGGATGCAGTGAAGGTTTTGATCAGGTGGAGTGGAGGTACCTCTTTGAGGTCCTGGGACCATTTGGGTTTGGGCCAACAGTTATCTCCTGGGTGGGACTGTTGTCTCCCACGTCAAGTGTCCAGACTAATGTGGTGAGCTTGGGGTATGAGGCAGGATGACCGCTGTCCCCGCTGTTCGTTGCGCTGGCAATTGAACTCTTGGGCATCACACATAGGTCATCGAATGGGTGGAGGGGTATTGAAAGAGGGGCAAGGAGCTCTGGGACTGGAGGAGGTTATAGAGTGTATCAGTTCCATGGAATCTTTATGTGGAGGATTTGTTGTTGCACATTTCTGACACTCTCTGGTGTGGGAAAGGTAATGGATCTGCTGAGGAAGTTTGGGTCCTTCTCAGGATACAAACTAAATATGGGCACGAGTGCCATTTTCCCAGTAAACCCCCTGGGAAAGTGGGGGAGTGGGGGTGAGGGCAGAGGGGTGGGGGGGGGGGGGAGATTTGGGAGCGCTGCCTCTCAAGCTGGCCAAGGCCGAAGTTTAGATACCTAGGGATTCAGGTAGCTCATGAATGGGCCCTGTTCATAGATCACAGATCATAGAATTTACAGTGCAGAAGGAGGCAATTCGGCCCATCGAGTCTGCATCAGTCCTTGGAAAGAGCACCCCAGTTAGGTCCACATTTCCACCCTATCCCCGTAACCCAGTAACCCCACCTAACCTTTTTGACACTAAGGGCAATTTAGCATGGCCAATCCACCTAGCCTGCACATCTTTGGACTGTGGGAAGAAACCGGAGCATCCAGAGGAAACCCACACAGACACGGGGAGAACGTTCAGACTCCGCACAGACAGTGACCCAAGCCTGATATTCGAACCTGCGAACCTGGAGCTGTGAAGCAACTGTGAAGCAACTGCTATGCTACCATGCTGCCCTGTTGCATCAATTGAACTCGGTCAGTCTGGTAGAGGGGGTGAAAGGAGACCTGAAGAGGTGGGATGCCCTCCCGCTCTCCTTGGCAGGGAGGGTGCAGACGATTAAAATGAATATTCTGCCGAGATTCTTATTTGTGTTCCAGTCTCTCCCGATCTTCCTCCACAAATCCTTTTTCGTTAGGGTGGACAAGTTAACCACGGCCTTTGTGTGGGTGAGCAAGACATCCAGGATTTAGAGAGCCTTTCTGCAGATGGGACGCCGTTTGGAAGGGCTGGCGTTACCAAACATAATGTTCTATTCCTGGGAGAACATTGAAATGGTGCGAGGGTGTTTCGAGAAGCCGGGGTCAGGATGGGGGGAGATGAAAAAGGACTCCTGTCTCGAGTCATGTCTACTGGCACTGGTTACTGCCCCTCTCCCATTCTCTCGGGCCAGATTCACAACGAGCCCGGTAGTTGGGTGGTTTCTCCAAGAATCTGGAACCATTTCAGGCAACATTTTAAACTGGGGACATGTCATTATTTTGGTCAATTTGCGGGAACCATGGGCGGGATACTCCGATCCCCCGCAGGGTCGGAGAATCGGCGGGGGTCCAGCGTGAATCCTGTCCCGACACAGGCTGCCGGATTCTCCAGCACCGGATTTTCGGCAGGGATGGGAATCGCGGCACGTCGGTCGCCCCCCCCCCACCACCGGCGATTCTCCGGCCCGCGATGTGCCGAGTGGCCACCCGTTTTCGGCACGTCCCGCCGGCATAAAATACACCAGGTCCGTCCAGCAGGACCTGGTTCTGCGGGCGGCCTGCGGAGACCTCAGGGGGGCACGGGGAGGTCTGGCCCCGTGGAGGGCCCCACGGTGGCCTGACCCGCGATTGGGGCCCACCGATCCGCGGGCGGGCCTGTGCCGTGGGGGCAGTCTTTCCCTCCGCGCCGGCTGTGTAACGGTCTGCCATGGCTGGTGCAGAGAAGAAACCCCCTGTGCATGCGCTGGGATGATGCCGGTACATGCTGCCGCTCCCGCGTATGCGCCAACTCGCGCCGGCTGGCGGAGGCCCTTTGGCGGCAGTTGACGCAGCGCCAAGCCCTTTGACGCCGGCTGGCACGGCGCCAACCCTGCCGGCGCCAGCCTAGCCCCTGAAGGTGTGGAGCATTCAGCACCTTCCGGGCATCCTGATGCCAGAGTGGTTAACGCCACTCCTCGGCGCCGGTACGGACCTCCCCGCCGGGTAGGGGAGAATCCCGCCCCATAAGTTTGCACAGTCAGGGATGAATACAGCGTATAAGATTTGGAAGGGCGGGTGTCAAAATATTCAGAGATCTGTTTGTGGAGGGTAGATTTGCAGGACTCAAAGAGATGATGGAAAAATATCAACTACATACGTTTAGGAATCTGCAGGTGCGAGAGCTTGTTCGCAAAGAACTCTCTTTGTTCCCCCTGTTAGCGAGACCTACACTGATGGAAAGGATATTATCTCCAGATGAGATGAGAGAGAAGGAAAGATATCTGACATATACGGGTGGTTGCTGGCAACAGGAAATGCTCCGTTAGAGGAAATAAATGAGAAGTGGGAAGAGGAATTGGCCTGGGCCCGGAGGGAAGAGTGTGAAGTGAGATTTTGTACAGGGTAAAGTCCACCTCCTCTTGCGTCAGGCTGAGCCTGGCACAATTTAAAATTGCCCATAGGAACACCTGACTAGAACATGCATGAGTGGGGTCTTCCCCGTTGTAGAGGAGAGATGTGAGCAGTGTTCAGGGGCCAGCAGAACCACTTGCACATGTTCTGGTCCTGCACCAAATTGGCTGCATTCTGGGTCTCGTTCTTTGAGACCATGTCAATGATCGTGGGGGTGATGCACGATCAATTGCACAAAGACAAGAGTTGGGTACAACTGAGGCTTTATTGCTCTAAGATGTGTGGCCTTCCACAGCTCCTGGCAAAACGGCTGCTGCACGGAGGACACACATTTACTCCGCCTATTGGGTGGAGACAGCAGGCAGGGACTACTGCCATACCTGTAGTACAGGTCCCTAGCATACATCACCTAATATAGGTGCAACAGTGGTTTACCATATTCACCCCTGTTAAAATTGAGTCCGGCGGGGGTGGTGGAGAATTATATACAACAACTGAATTTTTCATGTACAATTTTTGTGAGAAAAAAAAATGTCTTTTGAAGTCCAGTGGACCAGTTAGAGATTTAACCGGTCCGGGGCCTTGATGTGCTGCTGGGAGCGGCGCAGCGGTGGCGGCGATGCTGATGCTGGTCTGGTCTTCGGTGACTCCGGGAGCGTGCTGAAATCCTCTTCATCCTCGGGCGTGGGCAGGGGGAGGACAGATGGTCCTGGGGGGGTTTCCTGCTGGGAGCGCCGGGGGAAGGGGAGGGTGGCACCGGGCCGGAGGGGTGTGTGTGTGGGGCACCTGCTGGTGCCAGGTCCCTGAGGGAGACAGTATCCTGGCGGCCGTCAGGGTATGCCACATAGGCATGCTGGGTGTTCGCATGGAGCAAGTACACCCTCTCCACCAACGGGTCCGCCTTGTGGAGTCGGACGTGCCTACGGAGAAGGACGGGTCCTGGAGCTGCGAGCCAAGTCGGGAGCGACACCCCGGATGTGGACTTCCTCGGGAAGGCAAAGAGACGTTCATGGAGTGTATTGTTAGTGGCAGTGCACAGTAGTGACCGAATGGAGTGTAGTGCATCAGGGAGGACCTCCTGCCAGCAGGAGGCCGGGAGGTTCCTGGACCTTAGGGCCAGTTGGACAGTCCTCCAAACCATTCCGTTCTCCCTCTCTAACTGCCCGTTTCCCCGGGGGTTGTAGCTGGTCGTCCTGCAGGAGGCGATACCCCTGCTGAGCAGGAACTGACGCAGCTCATCGCTCATGAATGAGGATCCCCTGTCACTGTGGATGTAGGCGGGGAAACCGAACAGAGCGAAGATTGTGTTTAGGGCTTTGATGACGGTGGCAGACATCATGTCGGGGCATGGGATAGCGAAGGGGAATCTGGAGTACTCATCGACCACACTGAGAATATACGTGTTACGGTCGGTGGAGGGGAGGGGCCCTTTGAAATCCACGCTGAGGCGCTCAAAGGGGCGGGAGGCCTTCACCAGGCGCGCACGGTCCAGCTGGTAGAAGTGCGGCTTGTACTCTGCACAGACCTGCCATCCCTAGTGATTGTCATAATATACATCTATGTATATAATGGAGTGCAGACAGGCAGTGATTGACACACAGGATGACCAGTAAGCACACAGAACAGAGCAGCCAATCACCAGACAGGACACTACCACTATAAAGCCAGAGGGCACTAGGTTTCCCGCTCTCTCTGGACCCAGCCTCTGATACAGTCAGAGTTTGTGAGCTAGTCAGTGCAAACACCATGCGGTAGCTAGTAAGTCTGGTCAGGCTAGTACTAGGTCTCCAGTCCAGTCAGTATAGTGTCAACCCACAGTTGAACATGTATAGTAGTTAAGACGTTAAATAAAATTGTGTTGCATCTTATCAAGTGTTGGAGGTCTGTCTCTTGCTGCACTGCATCAAGTACAGTCCACGTCAACCCAGCCTGCCTAACACATCAGTGATTGTCCGTACTTCCTCGACAGAGTAGGGCAGATTGCGGGCCTTTATAAAATGGTACAACTGTGTGACTCACGGGTGACAAAGTCTGTCGTGCAGGGCCCGGAGTCGGTCTACTTGTGCGTTGGCACATGTATCTCGGGATAGGTTGTCTGGGGGCTCGTTGAGCTTGCCCGGTCAGGAACGGGCCCCAGAACTCCCCAGAACTCTATTCTGGACCACATAGCCGAGAATGGCTAAGCGGTTCATGCTGAACACGCACTTCTCCTTGTTGTAGGTGAGGTTGAGGAGAGTGGCGGTGTGGAGAAACTTGGCACGGTTGGCATCGTGGTCCTGCTGATCATGGGCGCAGATGGCGACGTTGTCTAGGTACGGAAAGGTGGTCCGCAAACCGTACCGGTCGACCATTCGGTCCATCTCCCTTTGGAAGACCGAGACCCCGTTGGTGACGCCGAAGGGAACCCTGAGGAAGTGATAGAGGCGACCGTCTGCCTCGAAGGCAGTGTATGGATGGTGCGCTTTACGAATGGGGACCTGGTGGTAGGCGGATTTGAGGTCTACCGTTGAGAAGACCCGGTACTGTGCAATCTGATTGACCATAACAGATATGCGTGGGAGGGGGTACGCGTCGAGCTGCGTGTACCAATTGATGGTCTGGCCACGACCATTCGGTGTTTCTACCCAGTTTTAACTACTACCACTTGGGCTCTCCAGGGGCTGTTGCTGGCCTCGAAGATGCCTTCCCGAAGCAGCCGCTGGACCTCGGACCTGATGAAGGTCCTGTCCTGGGCGCTGTGCCGTCTGCTCCTGGTGGCGACGGGGTTGCAATCCGGTGTTAGATTTGCGAAGAGGGAAGGTGGATCGACCTTTAGGGTCGCGAGGCCGCACACAGTAAGGGGTGGTAGGGGCCCGCCGAATTTCAATGTTAGGCTCTGGAGGTTACACTGGAAGTTCAGGCCGAGTAGTAGGGCAACGCAGAGGTTAGGGAGGACGTAGAGGCAGAAGCCGCTGAATTCTACGCCCTGCACCATGAATGTGACCGTACAGTACCCCCGGATCGCCACGGAATAGGATCCGGAGGCCGTGGAGATTCTTTAATTGGCGGGGTGTACCACGAGGGAGCAGCTCCTTACCGTATCCAGGTGGATGAAGCTTTCGGTGCTCCCGGAGTCCAGCAGGCAAGAGGTCACGTGGCCGTCGATCTTAACGCTGGTCGATGCGGTGGCCAGGTTGTGCGGACGAGATTGGCCGATGGTCACTGAGGCGAGTCGTGGTTGGTCGTTGCTGGTGTCGGATGATGGGCTGCCCAGGGGCACGAGTCCTGGAACACTGGTGGTGCCCATGTGCCGTGGGAGAGACAAGGGGCGGCATTCTCCCCTACCCGGCGTGACGGAGGTCCCGGAGTAGGGGAGTGGCACCAACCACTCAGGGGTCGCGCCTCCCCAAAGGTGGGGAATTCTCCCCACCTCTGGGGGCCAGCCCCGCGCCGGAGCGGTTGCCACCAGAAGACCGGCGCAAAAAACCAGCGCCCCCGGCAGCGGGGCTGGCCGAAAGGCTTTCGCCGGTCCGTGCATGCGCCGGCAGTGACGTCAGCGGCAGCTGGCCGCTGACGTCACTGCCGGCGCATGCGCGATGTGGGGTTCTCTTCCGCTTCCGCCATGGCGGAGGCCGTGGCGGACGCGGAAGAAACTAGTGCAGCCAGGGCACTGGCCCGGACTCTGAGGGGGGGGCCCCGATCGCGGGCCAGGCCACTGTGGGGGCACCCCCCCGGGGTTCGATCACCCCCCCGCCCCCCCAGGACCCCGGGGGCCTGCTCGCGCCGCTGAGCCCGCCGTTCCAGAGGTGGTTTAAACCTCGGCGGCGGGAGAGGCCTCCCAGCGGCGGGACTTCGGCCCATCCAGGCAGGAGAATCGCCGCAGGGGCCTCTCCGATCGGAGTGGCAAGATTCCTGCCCCCGCCACTTCCTGGGTGGCGGAGAATCTCTGGGATTTTAGGCGCCCCCAGGCGATTCTCCGACCCTGCTGGGGGTCGGAGAATTTCGCCCAAGATGAGGGCCAAGATGAAGATCTTGGGGAGGACAAAATGCTGGCGCCCATGGGCTGTACGTGGCGGGGGTTGAAAAAGATGGCGTCGCCCATGGGCTGCACGTGTTGCGCGGAGGGGAAGATGGCGGCGGCCACTGGCCGCGCTTAGTCTGGGGGGAGAAGATGGCAGTGCCCACTGGCCGCGTGTGGTCTGAGGGGGACAAGATGGCAGCGCCCACTGGCCGCACGTGATCCGGGGAGGTGAAGATGGCGGCGCCCATTGTCCGTAAACGAGGGGAGTGGGGCGATTGGGGCGACTGTGCGGGCCGGGCCTGGCGAAGTGCCCCTTCTTACCACAAGCCTTACAAAGGGCAGCGCGGACCGGGCACGTTGGTGGGGGTGTTTCTGCTGGCCGCAAAAGTAACATCGGGGACCCCAAGGGTTCGCTGGCTGGCACGTGGCGCAGGCGTATTGGCTGGGTAAGGCCCCCGCTGGGGCGGCCGTCTGTGGGGTCCACGATGCTTAGGAGGGGTGGGCCGCGCGGCTGGGGGTGTAGGCCTGAAGATTGCATGAGGCGACCGTCATAGAGAGCGCTAGTTTCTTTGTCTCAGCGAGATCGAGTGTGGCCCCTTCTAAAAGTCGCTGGCGTATGAGGTCCGACACAATCCCCATAACACAAGTGTCCCGCATGAGGAGGTTAGAATGTTCAGTGGCCGTAACGGCCTGACAGTCACAGTCCCGGACTAGTGGGATTAGGGCCCGCCAGGAGTCTTCTATGGACTCACCAGGGAGTTGAGAGCGAGTGGCGAGTACGTGCCTGGCGAAGAGCGTGTTCGTCTTCTGGGCGTAATTTTCTTTAAGTAGCGCCATGGCTTCGGCGTAGTTTGCTACGTCCTGGATCAGCGGAAAGACGTTGGAGCTCAACCTCGAGTACAGTATCTGTATTTTCTGAGCCTCCGGAACAGGGCTTGGCGCCGAGTTGATGACCGCCTTGAAACAAGCTAGCCAGTGCTGAAAGTCCTTTTTGGCATCGCTTGATTGCGGATCCAGCTGCAGGCGATCTGGCTTGATGCGGAGGTCCATCTTCTGAAAATCTTGGAGCAATAAATTGATGCACGATCAATTGCACAAAGACAAGAGTTGGGGACAACTGAGGCTTTATTGCTCTAGGTTGTGTGGCCTCCCACAGCAGCTGGCAAAATGGCTGCTGCATGGAGGACATACATTTACTCCGCCTACTGGGTGGAGCCAGCAGGCAGGGACTACCGTCGTACCTGTAGTACAGGTCCTACCACCATACATCACCAAATATAGGTGCAACAGTGGTTTACCACAGGGGGTTAGGCTGGAGCCGTGTCCGTGCGTGGTGATTTTTGGGGTATCGGACTTGCCAGAGCGTCTTGAGAGAAAGAAGGTTGACATCTTGGCCTTCGCCTCTGATAGCCCGGCGATGAGTCCTGATTGGATAGATACCAGCAGTGTGGGATAGGGGGTCTTGGGGATATTACTGTTAATTGGTAAAAATAAAAATTGAAAAACTTTGTATTATATGAGTGAGCATTTCTTAGTGTATGTGAGATTTTTCCAATGTTTGGAATAAAAATATATTTTCAAGAGTGTTTCTGTAACATTATGAAGTTGCTCAGCAGAAGCCAACAGATAACAATAAGGAGCGAAGTCTGGTGAAATTTTCCCATCCCTAGCTTAGGGCTACTGAGCATAAAAGTGAGTGGTTACATGGCAGCACACCCAGATCTGGGAACTGTCAAGATTTCACCCTGTGCTTCAATAATTTACATCATATCCTGAGGGTGCAGTGTCAGTTCCTTGGATATTGAGATTCCACAATACACTAGAATGTAGTGATCATTACAGGGACAAATAACTCATAAATTATCTGTATTCGCCTGGACCCCGAAACTCCAAACATTCTGAGCCCCAAAACTCTTCCCAATGTTGTGCCCTGCGATGGTTTATCTGGAGTGGCACTGCCCAGCAAAGTCTTGTGCCATTTGGCAGTATGAGAAACCTCAACATTGGTTGGAGACACACTGAACCGAAAGAAAAATGGTTGTGGTTGTTGGAGGTCAACTTATCCCAGTACATGACTGTAGGAGTTCCTCAGGGGTGTGTCCTGGGCCCAACAATCCTCAGCTGCTTCATCAATGACCTTCCGGGCAGCACGGTGGCGCAGTGGGTTAGCACTGCTGCCTCACGGCGCTGAGGTCCCAGGTTCGATCCCAGCTCTGGGTCACTGTCCATGTGGAGTTTGCACATTCTCCCCATGTTTGTGTGGGTCTCTCCCCCACAACCCAAAGATGTGCAGTTAGGTGGATTGGCCACGCTAAATTGCCCCTTAATTGGAAAAAATGAATTGGGTACTCTAAACTTATTTTAAAAAAATCAATGACCTTCCCTCCTTCATATTGTCAGAAGTCGGGATGTTCACTGATGATTGCGCAATGTTCAGCTCCATTCGCACAATGTTCAGTTCCATTTGTGACCCCTCAGATAATGAAACCGTCTGTGTCAATGTATAGCAACATTCAGGCTTGGGCTGATAAGTGGTAACACTGCTGCCAAGCAAGTGCCAGACAAAGACAATCCACAAGAAGGGAGAATCTAATAATTCCCTCTTGATATTCTATGGCATTACCAACACCGAGTGCCACATTGACAACATTCTGGGGTCACTGTTTTTTAAATTTAGAGTACCCAATTTTTGTTTTTTCCAATTAAGAGGCAATTTAGCGCGGCCAATCTATCTACCCTGCACATCTGGGTTTGTGGGGGTGAGACCCATGCAGAAACGGGAAGAATGTGCAAACTCCACACGGACAGTGACTCTGGGCCGGGATTGACCCCGGTCCTCAGAACCAAGAGGCAGCAATGCTAACCACTGCACCACCATGCCGCCCATTCTGGGGTCACTATTGACCAGAAACTGAACTGGACAGTCGTATAGTACATTCACACCACACAAGGGCCAAGCAATGACCATCTCCTACAAGGGAGGATCTAACCATCACCCCTTGCCATTCAATGCCATTACCGTCGCTGAATCCCCCACAATCAACATCCTGGGGGGGGGGGGGGGGGGGGGGGGGGGGGGGGCAGGGGGAGGGGGGGGATTGCCATTAATCTGAAACTCAACTGAACTAGGAACTGGCCATACAAATACAAGAATAAGTCAGAGGTTGAGAATTCTACAGAGAGTAACTCACCTCCTAACTCTTCAGAACCTGTCCATCATCTACACTGTACAAGTCAGGAGTGTGATGGAATACTCCCCACTCAAGACACTCCACACCATCCAGGGCAAAGCAACCCTGCTTGATTGACATCCCATTCAAGACCTTAAACTTTCACTCCCTTGACCAATGATGCATTGATGGTAGCCGTGTGTACCATCTACTGGATGCACTGCAGGAACTCACCAAGATTTCTTTGACAGCACTTTGCAAACCCCTTGACCACTACCACCTAGAAGGACAAGAGAAGCAGATACATCTGACCATTAAGACCTGGAAGTTCCCCTCAAAGACACATACCCTCCTGACTTGGAAACTGTGGGTGGGATTCTCCAATAATGGGGCTATGTCCCCACGCCCGCGAAAAAAACGCGCAAATCACTATGGACTTACCTGGAGTAAGTGGAGCTGAGTCCACAAAAGATCACTCATGATCTCATTGAATGGCAGAGCAGGCTCGAGGGGCCATATGACCTACTCCTGCTCCTAGTTCTTATGATTCTGCGATTTGCAGGGGGCTAGCAGGGCTCCGGAGTGCTCCTTGCAGCTCCAGCTGTCGATACGGGGCCCTGCACTTCCGGTCGGGGGTCCGTGCATGCGCATGGCGACGGCCTGCGTCGGCCACCCCGCGCGACAGGGCTGACCCACACCGTGGACCAGCACCAAGAAGATAGGGCCCCTCCAGATCGCGCTAGCCCATGAATCAGTAGCCCCAGATCAATAGGCTGGCCATCCTGGAGGCCCTCCACAGTGAATGAGCCCCCACACCCCTCCACCAGGGCGGCCGCGGACTGAGTCCGCAGCCGCCACACTGAGTGCTTGCCAGGTGGAACCATGAGAGAACCATGCCGGCAGGAACTTGGCCAGCTGTACCTGGAAAATCGCTGTGGGGGCCTCTTACAATGGCCCCGACCGGCGCCGTTCAGCCGCGTGCCCGATTGGCGGAGATTCTCCAGGGACCGGAGAATCGCAGGAGTGCCGTCGGACCCGATCTCGGGTCTGACGTCCGTTCTCCGCCCCCGCACCGAGCATGATTTCGGCACAGAGGCTCGGAGAATCCTGCCCTGTATTGCCACTCCCTCTTTGTGGCTGGGTGAGATAAATGTGTTAATATTGCTGCTTAAGAGGGGCAGCACGGTCGCATAGTGGTTCGCACTGCTGCCTGTGGCGCTGAGGACCTGGGTTCGAATCCCGGCCCTGGGTCACAGTCTGTGTGGAGTTTGCACATTCTCCCCGTGTCTGCGTGGGTCTCAACCCACAACCCAAAAAGATGTGCAGGTTAGGTGGTTTGGCCACTTTCAATTGCCCCTTAATTGGAAGAAATGAATTGGGTGCTCTATGTTTACAAAAAATATTGTTGCTGAAGAAGCATTTACTCAGCAGTATATGTTCAACTGTTCCTTGCTTTTGAGCAGTATTGAATGTCACATGATTTTGTTCCAAAGGCAATTGAACATTGGCTGTCACTGAAAGATTGTTTCACAGCCACATTTGTGCTCAGCTTTGATTTTTGACCCGTTACACAGAAATAAGTGGTACAAATCCATGCCCAAAGCAACAGCTTGCAATACTCTACACTCAGCCCATGAGCTCTCAATAATCTAATAACAATCTTCATTATTGTCACCAGTAGGCTTACATTAACACTGCAATGAAGTTACTGTGAAAAGCACCTAGTCGCCACACTAGGGCACCTGTCGGGGTACACGGAGGGAGAATTTCGAATGTCCAAATTACCTAACAGCACATCTTTCGGGACTTGTGGGAACCCAGGCAGACACTGGGAGAACGTGCAGACTCTGCACAGACAGTGACCCAAGCCGGGAATCGAACCTGGGACCTTGGTGGTGTTAAGCAACAGTGCTAGCCACTGTGCTACCATGTCACCCTAACACAGCAGAGTCCAACATAATACAACACCACACAGACAGCAACGCAGCATGGCAGCTCAATACCACTAACACAGCCCAACACTGCAACCCAGCCCAACAGCTCACAGTCCAACACAACAGTAATTAAGTAAAGTCTGTGTCTGAATTTGTGATAAAAATCACTCCCACAAATATCCCGAATTGTAGTGATGATTTGAATCTTTTAAATTATTTTAAATTAGCTAGTAGAAAAAAAGATATTGGGCTGGATTCTCTGCCGGCGGGATGCTCCGTTTTGTCGGCAGCCTGGAGGTTTCCCGATGGCGTGGGCTGCCCCACAATGGGAAACCCCATTGACCCAGCCGGCGAAATGGAGCATCCCGCCGGCGTGCTGAACCAAAAATCTGGCGCGGCGGGACGGAGAATCCAGCCCATTGTCTTGTTTTTTAAAAAAATATAAATTTAGAGTACCCAATTTAGTTTTTCCAATTAAGGGGCAATTTAGCATGGCCAATTGACCTACCCTGCACATCTTTGGGTTGTGGGGGCGAAACCCACGCAAACACGGGGAGAATGTGCAAACTCCACACAGACAGTGACCCAGAGCCGGGATCGAACCTGGAACCTTGGCGCCGTGAGGCTGCAGGGCTAACCACTATGCCACCGTGATGCCCCGCCCATTATTTTGTTGAAATAGAAATCTATTGTCACTGGTTAGGTCTTGCTGTTGGTTGGAAGAATGTACATCACAGCTCATTGCAATAATCATAGAATTTACAGTGCAGAAGGAGGCCATTCGACCCATCAAGTCTGCACCGGCTCTTGGAAAGAGCACCCTACCTGAGGTCCACACCTCCACCCTATCCCCATAACCCAGTAACTCCACCCAACACTAAGGGCAATTTTGGACACTAAGGGCAATTTAGCATGGCCAATCCACCTAACCTGCACATCTTTGGACTGTGGGAGGAAACCGGAGCACCCGGAGGAAACCCACGCACAGACAGTGACCCAAGCGGGAATCGAACCTGGGACCCTGGAGCTGTGAAGCAATTGTGCTATCCACAATGCTACCATGCTGCCCTACAAGTCTAGTATGTGCAAAATGAAAATTGGTAACTTAATGTTGCATTCTATAATATGTGCCATGAAGCTCAGCAGTAGGGTAGCACGGTGGCCTAGTGGTTAGCACAACTGCCTCACGGCGCTGAGGTCCCAGGTTCGATCCTGGCTCTGGGTCACTGTCTGTGTGGAGTTTGCACATTCTCCCCGTGTCTGCGTGGGTTTCGCCCCCACAACCCAAAAATGTGCAGAGTAGGTGGATTGGCCACGCTAAAATTGCCCCTTAATTGGAAAAAATAATTGGGTAATCTAAAATTTAAAAAAAAAAATGAAGCTCAGCAGTCAAATTGTTCCTGATCTATGCAAAGTGTGACCACATTTTTCTCCTATAGTTTAATGTTACAAGGCCATATTGCTAGAAATTGTCAGAATTTCTGAGGCATTGAATTGCATTAAGTTTTAAAGTGAAACTTGCAGGAATAATTGTTCTTTCGTTATAATCAGTAATAACTTACTTGAGATAAGTATGGCTTGGTAAGTCTGACTGAGTTTCTCACAACTTTCTAAATCAACAAATCCCAGGCTGGGATCAATACTTTCCTCTCAGTGTTGGCGATACTGTTCACTCTCAGGCATGTTCATTGTGTTATATTCAGGAAAGTGTCTCTGTTACCCAATATTTGATTCGATGATAGTGTAACCTGTGGCCCAGTAACTGTACCCATTGTAATCTGAATAGGATATCACACTTCCTCGCTGAGAATACCACTGTCTTCGTTGATTCCCCACCATTGTCCAGAATCTAAACCGAATCAAACATTATCAAAGCTGAAACATCAAGAAAATAATCTGGATATTCTTTAGAGTGGTTCATCTCCTGATCCCTCGAAGCCTCTCCAGGATCTATAAAGCCCGAGTCAGGAATGGAATATTCAGTACCAACCTGGATTGGTGCCGGTATAGTAACTGTATAATATCAAACTAAGCTAGAGTCACAGACAGACTCTCGGCGGTTGTGGCAAGGACTAAACAACATAACGGGCTACAAAGCAAAGCCGAGCAGTATCTCTGGCAGCAGCGCACCCCTCCCCAATGAACTTAATGCATTCTATGCTCAGAGCCTGCGCATACCAGCTGGCAGGGGTATTCACAGATATCTTTAACCTATCCCTACTCCACTCCGAGGTCCCCACCTGCTTCAAGAAGACCACTATCATACCGGTACCAAAGAAGAACCAGGCAACATGCCTCAATGACTACCGCCCGGTGGCCCTGACGTCAGTTGCAATGAAGTGCTTCGAGAGGCTGATCATGAAGCGCATCACCTCCATACTCCAAGAAAGCCTTGACCCACTTCAATTCGCATACCGTCGCAACCAGTCCACATCAGACGCCAGTTCCCTGGCCCTACACTCATCCCTAGAGCATCTCGAAAACAAGGACTCCTACATCAGACTCCTATTTATTGACTACAGCTCTGCCTTCAACACCATAATCCCAGCCAAGCTCATATCAAAGCTCCAAAACTGTTGAGCCAAGACTTGGCTCTCCACTCTGCAACTGGATCCTTGACTTTCTGACCAACAGACCACAATCAGTAAGAATGAACACCAATACCTCCTCCACAATAGTCCTCAATACCGGTGCCCCACAAGGCTGCGTACTTAGCCCCCTACTCTACTCCCTGTACACACACGACTGCGTGGCAAAACTTGGTTCCAACTTCATCTACAAGTTTGCTGACGATATGACCATAGTGGGCCGGATCTCGAATAACGAGAGTCCAAATACAGGAGGGAGATAGAGAACCTAGTGGAGTGGTGTAATGACAACAATCCCTCCCTCAATGCCAGCAAAACTAAAGAGCTGGTCATCGACTTCAGGAAGCAAAGTACTATACACACCCCTATCAGCATCAACGGGGCCGAAGTGGAGATGGTTAGCAGTTTCAAATTCCTAGGGGTGCACATCATCAAAAATCTGTCCTGGTCCACTCACGTTGACGCTATCACCAAGAAAGCACAACAGCGCCTATACTTCCTCAGGAAACTAAGGAAATTCGGCATGTCCACATTAACCCTTACCAACTTTTACAGATGCACTATAGAAAGCATCCTATCAGGCTGCATCACAGCCTGGTATGGCAACTGCTCGGCCCAGGACCGCAAGGAACTTCAGAGAGTCATGAATACCGCCCAGTCCATCACATGAACCTGCCTCCCATCCATTGATTCCATCTACACCTCCCGCTGCAGGGGGAAAGCAGGCAGCATAATCAAGGATCCCTCCCACCCGGCTTACTCACTTTTCCAACTTCTTCCATCGGGCAGGAGATACAGAAGTCTGAGAACACGCACGAACAGACTCAAAACAGCTTCTTCCCCACTGTCACCAGACTCCTAAATGACCCTCTTATTGACTGACCTCATTAACACGACACCCTGTATGCTTCAACCGATGCCAATGCTTATGTAGTTACATTGTATATCTTGTGATGCCCTATTATGTATTCTCATGTATTCTCATGTATTTTCTTGAATTTTGTTTAATTCCCTTTTCTTCCATATACTCAATGATCTGTTGAGCTGCTTGCAGAAAAATGCTTTTCACTGTACCTCGGTACACGTGACAATAAACAAATCCAATCCAATCCAATACAACAAAGATTTGTATTTGGACTTGATTTATTGTCACAAGTACCGAGGTACAGTGAAAAGTATTGTTCTGTGTAGCGTCCAGGCAGATCATTCCATACATGAAGAAACATATAAGAGATGTCGGAAGAGTATCTGTGGGAGAGAGCTCGCAGAGAGTCGCCACGTTCCAGCGCCATCTTGAGAATGGTTTGTAATGCTCGGCATTCAGGTTGCACAAGCCAAAATTCCATAAAATCTAAGGCATGTAATTTGATTCAGTCAGGACCACTCAGCTCCAGACCACAATACAGCCCTGGTCCAAACATGAGCAAAGAGCTGAATTCCAGAGCTGAGGTGAGAGGGACTGCCCTTGACATCAGGGCAACATTAGGCTCAGTGTGATAAAGGTTAAACCAAATTTAGTTTAACTCAAATATAAAGCTGCACCCATTGCATACAACACTAGTCTCCCTCAGCCCTGGACTAACAGGAACTCCCAGTCCGGTCTGGGATGGTATTTAAAAAGCTTGATAATGAGTCCCAGCTGGACAGGCCTCTGTCCGTTACCATGGGAACTCGTACTCCACGAGCCCCACAGGGAGATCAAAGAGTGATTCCTCAAGAGGGTTATCACAACAACCTTCAAGATTCCAATATAAAAAGGTCTGCTTGATCAGAATCCCTCGTTCCACTGAACTCATTATCAACCTCCAAAATCACCAGCATTCAGTGGTTGCTGTTTGTGCTTACTCCAGGATACACAGCAGCAAACTTCTGGCCGCAACTATCAAGACAAGACCACAAAAACATTATTAGCTGCAGGTTGATCTTCAAGTGATAAAGCATCCTCACTTGGCCATATTCATCCATTCCACCATCACTGAGCCAATATACTACAATATTTTACTCTGCATCATTTTGTGATGTCACCCCCATATAAACTTCAGCAATTTGAAGAAGAGGCTTACCACCGTGTTCTTTGGGAATTTAAGGATTTTCAATACCTAAATTCCAACATTAAAACAAAAAACAAATTAACAGTTGAACAGGGTTCTGGAATAATACTAGGCCTTCTGTGACCTATTCCTGAAGAAGTACAATTACTGAGGCGGCACGGTGGTGCAGTGGTTAGCATTGCTGCCTCACGCCGCTGAGGACCTGGGTTCAATGCCGGCCCCGGGTCACTGTCCGTGTGGAGTTTGCACATTCTCCCCGTGTCTGCGTGGGTCCCCCCCCCCCCCCCCCCCCCCCCCCATAACCCAAAGATGTGCCGGTTAGGTGGATTGGCCAAGCTAAATTGCCCCTTAATTGGAAAAAAAAAATTAAGAAAAAGAAGTACAACTACTGGAATTAAGAGAGCATTAGATCAAAGCAGTGAATATACAACGTCCCGGCCTTCGATATTATTATTAGGGCCAAAGAAATGGCAATTCAGAATGAATAAGTAATTCAAAGTGATGAAGGGTCATCATCAACATCAAACATTGGGCGGGATTCTTTGATCCTGAGGCTAAGTGTTGACGGCGTCGGAACCGCCATCGCATTTCTCGACGGCGTCAATACAGCCCCAGGATCACCGAGGCCGGGGTATTTATATCCCAGCAGTCCTAGGAAAAGGGGGGGTTAGCCCGGCCCCCTCATCTGTGTAGATTATACTCAGGTGAGTTCGCAGGGACTCTGATGTTGCAGATCCCTGGGCCTCCTGTAGGATTATTACACCCTACCCCTCCAAGCCCAAAACGTCATCCATGTTGATGGACGGGGGGAAATCCTTTGCGCTCTTCATTAAATCCTGATTATCCAGCACCCGTGGCTCTGGGCCTGGAGGGGAATAATGGATCGGGGAGCGACGCCTCCTGGTTGATCGCCTGGGAGGTGCTGTTGCCTGTTGTGCGACGGGCACCCCTGGACCTTCATCGATGTCCATAGGCAAACTCCATGTCCGACATGTTAGAGCTGGCACGTGCCACAGTGGTTAGCTCTGCTGTCTCACAGCACCAGAGACTTAGGTTTGATTCCGACCTCGGGTCACTGTCTGTGTGGAGTTTGCACTTTCTCCCCGTGTCTGCGTGGGTTTCCTTCGGGTTCTCCGGTTTCCCCCATAGTCCAAAGATATGCACGTGAGGTGGATTGGCCGTGATAAATTGTTCCTGAGTGTCCATAAGGTCAGGTGATGTTACTGGGTTATGGGGATGGAGTGGGGGGGGGGGGGGGGGGGTTGCGTGGGCCTACTTGGGTGCTCTTTCCAAGGGTTGGTGCACACTCGATGGGCTAAATGACCTCCTCCTGCACAGCAGAGATTCTATGACACTTGGTCGGACTGGTCGACCATTCGTATTTCCGCCTCACTGGGACCAGCCGCCTCACTGGGACCAGCCGCCTCACTGGGACCAGCCGCCTCACTGGCTACCACTGGTAACTGCTCCAGAGGGAGGGACACCCTCGGGATCCGTAGTGGGTCCTCGGGTACCTGTTCCACCCGGCTCCGGAGATGGCCCATGTGTCAATTTGAGTCACTCCCTTGCACTCACACCATATGAGACCAGCCCGGTGAGTTGTTCGACGGTTCCCGGAATCCATAATGTCCTGCCAGTACAATTCTGGACTTAAACGGAGTTGGCAGCGCAAATTCTCTCACAGGCCTGGCTCGCTGTGCTCCGGTCCATTCCTGCTGGGCACGGACCTTATCCCAATGGTTGGCGAAACAAAGCTCAACCGTGTGTGCAAGTGACAACCCATCAAGAGCTTCGCTGTTGACACCCCAGTGGTTGTGTGCGGCGTGATCCTTTGGAATAGAAAGCGGGTGAGGTGGGTTTCTGGTGAGCCCATGGCCTGTTTCCTCATTCCCAATGTGAAAATCTGTACGGCATGTTCTACCAACCCTTACAGGAAGGGTGTTAAGGCACGGTGCGGAAATGACAAACTCCACTTTGCTTCAGAAAATCCGCAAACACTGAACTAGTGAAGGCGGTGCTGTTGGCCTACATGCGGTACTCCGGGAGTCCGTGAACACTAAAGGTCTGCCGGAGTTGTTCGGTGGTGGTGCGCAACGTGGTCATCATGATTCTGTGCACATCCAACCCATTTAGAGTGTGCCAACATACTATCAGTAAGTATGTTGCCCCCTGGAAAGGTGCCACAAAATTCATATGGAGGCAGGACCATGGCCAACTGAGCCATTCCCATGGGTGAAGTGGAGCTGCCTGGCAAGGGTACACTGTTTCGCCAAGTTCTCAATCGCTGTGTCGATGCTGGGCCACCATACATAGCTCCAGGCCAACGTATTCATTTTGGAGACACTGGGTGTCCGCTGTGGCGGTCTTGCAAAATGGCCTCGTGGCTGTGTTTGGGGATAACCACCTGGGAACTCCACAGGAGGATGCTGTCCACTACGCAGAGTTCCACCAACGTCATGTTAAAAGCCCTCAGGTCCTTCAGGAGGGCACGGTACTGGGCCCAGTACAGCTTGATGTGATGGACGCTGGCCAGCAGCGGGTCCATCTGTGTCCGAGCTTTTCCTTGAGCTACAGTTACTGACAGCGAGTCCATAAAATACAAGGTTGCGACCTTTTCCGATACCGCTGGTGGGCAGCAGGAGGTGACCTGGAAATACGAGTGGTCGACCAGTCTGACCAAGTGTCATAGAGTGAGCTGGTTGTGGTCCTTACGGCTAAAGGAATCAGGGGGTATGGAGAGAAAGCTGGGACACTGAATTTGTATGATCAGCCATGATCATATTGAATAGCGGTGCAGGCTCGAAGGCCAGGTGACAGAGGGACTGTTGAAGGTCATATACTGATATCTCCCAGGGTGGCACAGTGGCGCAATGGTTCGCACTGCTGCCTCACGGCGCCGAGGAGCCGGGTTCGATCCCGGCCCCGGGTCACTGTCTGTGTGAAGTTCGCACATTCTTCCCGTATCTGTGTGGGTCTGACCCCCACAACACAAAAGATGTGCAGGGTAGGTGAATTGCCCCTTAATTGTGAAAAAAGAATTGGGTACTCTAAATGTATTAAAAAATATATACTGACATCTCCCAGCTTTGGCAACCCGAAAGACAGCCAATTACTAAAGACAATTATTGAAGTTATAGAAAACAAACTCTAATTTCAATCACATTTCTGACTCATTCGGGCTTCATTTCGTCAATATATCCTGGAATCCTCTTTTCCACACTAACCTTTCTGTGCCTTGCACAATGGATAAGATCAATCTCCATTTAAAAAAAAAACTTTTTATTTGCATTTCTCATATTTATAAACAATTGTATATATACATCACATTTTTATTACCCGCTCTAATTTACTTTATTATACAGAGAGGTTTATTTTGTCCTTCGTTTAACTGACCGGATATACATTTTGCCGCCCTCTGGATTGGTCTATGGCTCCTCCCCCCTTCCCATTGCCCCCCCCCCCGGCTTTGGCTTCAGCTGTGTTTTGTTTTTATTTTACCCTCCCTCCTCTTCTCTTGTGGTTTCCCCATTTCCTTCCGTCTCTGGTTCCTCGCCTATCTTGGTTTTTCATTCTTAACTTACTCCTCTTGCTGGTCTCAAACAGATTTTGGAACAGGCCAACAAACTGCCCCCAAATATCCGGGAAGCCTTCCTGCGACCCTCGGATGGCGTACTTAATCTTCTCCAGGTGGGGAAATTCCGAGAGGTCAGCGAGCCAGTCTGCAGCCGTGGGTGGTGCTGCCGATCGCCAGCCGAGCAGGATTCTCCGGCGTGCGATTAGGGAGGGGAAAGCAAGGGGAAGCCCGCTTCCCCATGTGTAGCTTTGGCTGATCCGATACCCCGCAATCTCCATTTAAAAGCCTTGTTTGTTTTCATTTGCACACTGGGTTCTAACAATAGATGTTTTTAGACAGAAACTGGATTTTAAATGAGCCAATGTACCTTCAGTGTGGGAGATTTCTTTTGCACCCAGAGCTGGAAGAAAGAAAGAATGCAACCATTCAAGGCGAAGTTTGGTTGAATGTGACACAGCTCACCTGAACTTACCCTGTGTCTTGTGAAGCACTGATAGTTGTTTACTCATGGTCACTATCTGACTGCCTCTTCAGGTATGATTTGTTGGTGAGCATCACTGTCAGTTTCCTATGGAATCACCCATAGGCTGATTGTAGCCCCCTGCCCCTCACCTGCTGGCTCCCAGGTGTTCATCGAGTAAATTTAAAGAAGCCATGGGTGTAAATTACCTCCAGTATGTCCTATGAATGAACCCACTGACTCCTATAGATCACTGTCCGATGCTTTGGCTTCAGGCTCTCCCTCATTGCCTCTGCACCCACCCCTTGCCACCCAGCTAGCCTCCTGCTCTTTCCCAGAGGTGTCCATCCCTCTCTCCTCTGCACTCCTTCACTGACCCCCTGACCTGCATCTGTTCTCCCCCATTTAAAAAAAAATCCTTCCCAGGATGTGGGTGTCACTGACTAGGCCAACATTTATTGCCCATCTCTAATTGATTTTGAGAAGATGGTGCTGAGGCACCCTCTTTAACACTGCAGTTCATGAGGTGTAGGTATACCCACAGTGCTGTTAGGGATTTTCACTCAGTGACATCGAAGGAACAGTGAGAGCATAAGATGGAGGAGCAGAAGTAGTCCTTTCGGCCCATTGAGTCTGCTCCGCTATTCAATGAGATCATGACTGATCTGATATGATATTCCACAACTCCAACTTCCGGCACTATCCGCATAATCCTTGATTCCCATATTGATTAAAAATCTGTACATATCAGCCTTGAGCATACATAACGGCCCAACCTCTACAGCTCTCTGCAGTAAAGAATGCCACAGATTTACCACCCTCTGAGAGGAGAAATTCCTCCTCATCTCTGCATTAAGTGGGCTGCCCCTTCCTCTGAGATTATGCCCTCTGCTTCTAGACTCTCCCACAAGGGGAAACATCCTCTCAGCATCTACCCTGTCAAGCCCCCTGAGTCTTAATAATGGCGCCTCTCATTCTGCTATGAGTATAGGCCCAACTTATTCAATCTCTCCTTGTAAGAAAATCCCTCTATTCCCATGATCAACCTTGTGAACCTTTTCTGGACTGCCTCCTTAGATCATTGAATAAATCATAAGTCATAGAATCTCTACTGTGCAGAAGGAGGGCATTCGACCCACTGAGACTGCCCCAACCCTTCAAATGAGCACTCTACCCATGCCCAGTTCCCACTATCTCCGTAACCCCACAACCTAACCTGCACATCCCTAGACACTTAAGGGGTAATTTAGAATTGTCAATCCACCTAACCTGCACATCTTTGGACTGTGGGAGGAAACCGGAGCACCCGGAGGAAATCCACGCAGACACAGGGAGAACGTGCAAACTGCACACAGACAGTGCCACAAGGCCGGAATTGGAGCTCGTGTCCCTGGCGCTGTGAGGCAGCAGTGTTAACCATTGTGCCAGCGTGCCGCGCTATGCCAGTATATCACTTTAGCAAGACTCCCCTAATTTAATACTCCATTCCCTGCCGAATCAAGGCCATCATTTGTCTTCCCAGTTACTTGCTGAACTTGCAATGCTATGTTTTTGTGATTTATGCAGTCTTGCTCCATTTTGCCACTCTCAACAGTGATATCTTTCTAAGTCAGAATGATGTACGGCTCAAATGAGAACTTTCAGGTGGTGAATTTCCCAGATATTTGCTGCCTTTTCTTTGCGAGAGGTCATGGGTTTGGAGGTGCTGCGGAGGTGAGCTCCTGAAGTGCATCTTGTAGATGGTACACATGGCTGCTACTGTGTGTCAGTGGTGGAGGGAGTGAATGTTTTTGGAAGGGGTGTCAATCAAGTGGGGATGCTTTGTGTTGTTGGAGCTGCACTCATTCAGGTAAGTGGGGAATATTCCATCACACTCCTGATTTGTGTCTTGTCGATGATGGACAGGCTTTGGGGAGTCAGGAGGTGAGTTACTCTCTTCAGAATTCCCAGCCTCGGATCTGTTCCTGCAGCCACAGTATTTATGTGGCTATCACAGTTCAGTTTCAATGGTAACCCCCAGAATTGCTGATAATGGAAAATTCTGTGATGGTAATCTCATTGAATGAGATTGAAGGGAGATGGTTAGATTCTCTCTTGTTGGAGAGTCATTGCCTGGCACTTGTGTGGCGTAAATGCTACTTGCCACTTGTCGGCCCAAGCCTGGATATTGTCCAGGTCTTGATGCATTTGCACGTGGACTGCTTCAGTATCTGAATATTGTGCAGTCATCTGCAGGCATCCCCACTTTGACATTTTGGTGAAGTAGCTGAATATGGTTAGGGCTAGGACGTTATCCTGAGGAACACCTGCTGTGATGTCCTGGATCTGAGGTGATTGACTTCCAACTACCGCAATCATCTTCATTTGTGCTAAGCTTGACTCCACACAGCCGAGGAGGTTTCCCATGATTACCATTGATGCCAGTTTTGCTAAAGCTCCTTGATTCCATACTTGATCAAATACTGCCTTGATGAGAGGGCAGTCACTCTCACCTCATGCTTGACATTCAGCTCTTTTGTCCATGTTTGAACCAAGGCTGTAATGAGGTCTGGAGCTGAGTGACCCTGGCAGAACCCAAACTAAGCATCAGTGAGCAGGTTATTGTCAAGTAAGTTCCACTTGGTAGCTCTGTTGATGGACACAACCACTTAAGTGTCAGTGAGGGGACAGCATTCTGAATCCCAGAATGCAGCCGAGAAAGTGTCTCCTGGTTTTGCTGGCTGCAAGTGGAGTGTGAGGTAAATGGGAGGGGTCAGGAGAAGTGATGCTGATGCTGTGCGAAAAGGCGATGTACAGCCAAAAATCTCTGAGAAGAGGGAAAATCTGCAAACTGGAACATTTGAGCTATTTTGGACAAATTATCAGGACAGCAGAACGTTTGATGAAAAACTGGGACTGATCCGGCTAAACCGGGATGTCTGGTCATAATACTCCAAGCTTCAAATCCTTGTGCTCTTTCCATCCAATACGTATGTTATTATCCTGATTTGAACTGTGATAAAAGTGAGATGATGCAGCAAAATTGACCTCTTTTGCTCTTGAGGTTGAAGCTGCTTTTGCTGGAACGGATTTGGTTTATTTGAAGGAATGTAAGTGAGGCTTATAACGTGGTATAACAGAACAAAATCACACCCAGCACCATATCAGCAGTAAATATTGGATTTTATTCAGGATAACCAGATTGTTTTCTAATTGGGAGCTCAATGAAAAGAAAAGCCTGGTTCTGGGATATGTAGCTTCACCGTCACTGTAAATCCTCAGCAGTTTTGCCTGTCACCATCCTGTCAACAGCAGCTATCAACCTAGAAAAGGACAGAAAAAAACCCAAAGTTACCAGGAGCATATTGTATATTTCAAAAAAATTCCCTCATGGGATGTGGGCATCGCTAGCAAGGCCAGCATTTGTTACCATTCCTAATTGCCCTTGAACTGAGTTCATTTCAGAGGCGCAGTTAGGAGTCAACCACATTGCTGTGGGTCTTGATTCACATGTAGACCAGACCAGGTAAGGATGGCAGATTTCCTTCCCAAATGGACATTAGTGAATCAGATGGGTGTTTATGACAATCGAAGATCGTTGTCATGGATACCATTACTGAGGCAAGCTTCATATTCCAGATTTATTACTTGAATTTAAATTCTACCAACAGAAGTGGTGGGATTTGAACCCATGTCTCCACAGCATTAACCTGAGTCTCTCGATCTAGTCCGGGGGCATTGACACTGCACCACTATCTCCTCTTTTTAATTTGGGGCCCAATACTTCCAAAAGCTGTGAAACACCAGGGCCTCTAATGCATAAATATATTTTCAATATCCTTTTGCCGATCCTGTTATGAATGAGTATTCATATGATTGTTTCAGTGTTTGAGATCTTTACCCACTGTTGTCACCCTTTTCACAGCCCAATGATAGGGTACAGATAGCAGGTGTGACACTGATGTAGGAAAGTAGAGGCCTACACTAAGAATCTGAAGATATCAGTTCAATTCCAACCTTAGCAAATGGGGAATTGAAATTCAATTAATTAAGTAAATCAGGAATTAAAAGCTAGTCTCAGTAATGGTGACCAGGAAACAAGCCGATTTTCATCCCATCAGGTTTACCCATGCCCTTCAGCGGGGGGGAAATCAACTGGCTTATGCGGTTTGGTCTGTGTGACTCCAGATCCATAACAATTTATTAACAGTCCTCTGAAATGAGCTTGCTGTTGGTCAGTTGAATCAAGATTGCTTCAGAAAACTCTAACGACAAACGACAAAGGCACAGACTAACCATGACTTCAGAGCATTGTCGACAATAATTTTGCTGCTCATTCAGAGTAGATCAATGGGGTGGTAATTGGCTGGCTTATTGATGATTGAGAGTAGACTGATGGGGTGGTAATTGGGTTGTTGATGATTGGGAGTAGACAGATGGGGTGGGAATTGTGTTGTTGATGATTGCGAGTAGACTGATGGAGTGGGAATTGTGTTGTTGATGATTGAGAGTACTGATGAATGGGAATTGGGTTATTGATGATTGAGAGTAGACTGATGGGGTGGTAATTGGGTTATTGATGATTGAGAGTAGACTGATGGAGTGGGAATTGTGCTATTGATGATTGGGAGTAGACTGATGGAGTGGGAATTGGGCTGTTGATGATTGGGAGTAGACTGATGGAGTGGGAATTGTGTTGTTGATGATTGAGAGTAGACTGATGGGGTGGTAATTGTGTTGTTGATGATAGAGAGTAGACTGATGGGGTGGTAATTGGGTTATTGATGATTGAGAGTAGACTGATGGGGTGGGAATTGTGTTGTTGATGATTGAGAGTAGACTGATGGAGTGGGAATTGTGTTGTTGATGATTGAGAGTAGACTGATGGAGTGGGAATTGTGTTGTTGATGATTGAGAGTAGACTGATGGAGTGGGAATTGTGTTGTTGATGATTGAGAGTACTGATGAATGGGAATTGGGTTATTGATGATTGAGAGTAGACTGATGGGGTGGTAATTGGGTTATTGATGATTGAGAGTAGACTGATGGAGTGGGAATTGTGCTATTGATGATTGGGAGTAGACTGATGGGGTGGGAATTGTGTTATTGATGATTGAGAGTAGACTGATGGGTGGTCATTGGGTTGTTGATGATTGGGAGTAGACTGATGAGGTGGGAATTGTGTTATTGATGATAGAGCGTACACTGATGGGTGGTCATTGGGTTATTGATGATAGAGCGTACACTGATGGGGTGGGAATTGTGCTATTGGTGATAGAGAGTAGACTGATGGGGTGGTCATTGGGTTGTTGATGATTGAGAGAAGACTGATGGAGTGGGAATTGTGCTTTTGATGATTGAGAGTAGACTGATGGGGTGGTAATTGTGTTATTGATGATTGAGAGTAGACTGATGGGGTGGGAATTGTGCTATTGATGATTGAGAGTAGACTGATGGGGTGGGAATTGGGTTATTGATGATTGAGAGTAGACTGATGGGGTGGGAATTGTGCTATTGATGAATGAGAGTAGACTGATGGGGTGGGAATTGTGTTGTTGATGATTGAGAGTAGACTGATGGGTGGTCATTGGGCTGTTGATGATTGAGAGTAGACTGATGGAGTGGAAATTGTGCTATTGATGATTGAGAGTAGACTGATGGGTGGTCATTGGGTTGTTGATGATTGAGAGTAGACTGATGGGTGGTCATTGGGTTATTGATGATAGAGATTAGACTGATGGGGTGGGAATTGTGCTATTGATGATAGAGAGTAGACTGATGGAGTGGGAATTGTGCTATTGATGATTGAGAGTAGACTGAAGGGGTGGGAATTGTGTTGTTGATGATAGGGAATAGACTGATGGGTGGTCATTGGGTTATTGATGATTGGGTTTAGACTGATGGAGTGGGAATTGTGTTGTTGATGATTGAGAGTAGACTGATGGGGTGGGAATTGTGTTGTTGATGATTGAGAGTAGACTGATGGGGTGGGAATTGTGCTATTGATGATAGAGAATAGACTGATGGAGTGGGAATTGTGCTATTGATGATAGAGAATAGACTGATGCGTGGTCATTGGGTTATTGATGATAGAGAGTAGACTGATGGGTGGTCATTGGGTTATTGATGATTGGGAGTAGACTGATGGAGTGGGAATTGTGCTATTGATGAATGAGATAGACTGATGGGGGTGGTCATTGGGTTGTTGATGATTGAGAGTAGACTGATGGAGTGGGAACTGTGCTATTGATGATTGAGAGTAGACTGATGAGTGGTCATTGGGTTGTTGATGATTAAAAGTAGACTGATGGGGTGGGAATTGTGTTATTGATGATTGAGAATAGACTGATGAGTGGTCATTGGGTTGTTGATGATTGAAAGTAGACTGATGGGGTGGTAATTGTGTTGTTGATGATAGAGAGTAGACTGATGGAGTGGGAATTGTGTTGTTGATGATTGAGAGTAGACTGCTGGAGTGGGAATTGTGTTGTTGATGATTGAGAGTAGACTGATGGAGTGGGAATTGTGTTGTTGATGGTTGAGAGTAGATTGATGGGGTGGGAAGTGTGTTGTTGATGATTGGGAGTAGACTGATGGGGTGGTAATTGTGTTGTTGATGATAGAGAGTAGACTGATGGAGTGGGAATTGTGCTATTGATGATTGAGAGTAGACTGATGGGGTGGGAATTGTGTTATTGATGATTGAGAGTAGACTGATGGGTTGGGAATTGTGTTATTGATGATAGAGAGTAGACTGATGGGGTGGTAATTGTGTTATTGATGATTGAGAGTAGACTGATGGGTGGTCATTGGGTTGTTGATGATTGAGAGTAGACTGATGGAGTGGGAATTGTGCTATTGATGATTGAGAGTAGACTGATGGGTGGTCATTGGGTTGTTGATGATTGAGAGTAGACTGATGGAGTGGGAATTGTGCTATTGATGATTGAGAGTAGACTGATGGGTGGTCATTGGGTTGTTGATGATTGAGAGTAGTCTGATGGGTGGTCATTGGGTTGTTGATGATTGAGAGTAGTCTGATGGGTGGTCATTCGGTTGTTGATGATTGAGAGTAGACTGATGGGGTTGTAATTGGGTTGATCATGACAAAACACATTTTCCTCCCCCCAAATAACACCCAGGTTCTCCTTTCGTCCTGCCCTACACCCTCTGTCCACCTGCTCCCTCCCATTCTGTCTCCTCCTTCATCAGACCCTCTTTGCAAATGCTGATGTTGATGATTCTGCTGTTAGGACAATGGAACTAGGGTTTAAAAATAAATTTAGAACACTCAATAATTTTTTCCAATTTCCTTTTCAATAAATTTAGAGTGCCCAATTCACTTTTTCCAATTAAGGGGCAATTTAGCGTGGCCAATCTACCCTGCACATCTTTGGGGGTGAAACCCACGCAGACGTGGGTAGAATGTGCTAACTCCGCACGGACAGTGATCCGAGATCGAATCCAGGTCCTCAGCGCCGTTAGGCACCAATGCTAACCACTGCGCCACCGTGCTGCCCTTAATGGAGCTAGTTTTAACAATGTAATCTAGTGGTGTGGACATCAATTTCATAGGATCCAAATGTAAAATTATCTAAACAGTTATGCAGGAAGTCAAGAGGGATTTTCTGAACTGAACAAATGTGAAAAATGAATTGTGCATTGGAAATAATTAGCTGAGAAATAGTTTTGATGATATAAACTGCTGAAACCTCAGTCTCATTTTCTAATATCACCTGAATGATTTCATTGTGTAACTCCCCTGTGTCTTTCCATTACTGTTTGGACACAGTTAAATTGTAATGAATGTATAATTGGTCTGCCAAGATATTTAATGCTTGGATCAGGATCTCCATAGATTGCTTATTAAAAACAAATGCTTAATTTGTACCTCGGCCCATTTAATCATATGTACTCCCACTGAATATATCTCGTACTCCTTCATTATCCGAAGTGCCAATCTTTTACATGAAATGATTGTTCAGTTAATGAATGATGACTGACAGGTATTGGGTTGACAAATTTCAGTTTGCTGAGCAATGCAAAAGCAGCTAATTATGTAGCATTTTGTGTGTGAATAAAATATTACAGTACAAGACAGATTGCAGAGTCCCTCTGTGAATGACCGGACTGTAGCCTTGCTCTGCACAGCAAGAATTAATTTATAGTCTTTAGAAGTAGAGCCAGACTATTGATATATTGGAATACCTAAGTTAGTGCTATATACATGCTTTGTAAGGGTTAGTAAAAGTGGAGGACGCTCATGAAAAATGAAATGAAATGAAAATCGCTTATTGTCACAAGTAGGCTTCAAATGAAGTTACTGTGAAAAGCCCCTAGTCGCCACATTCCGGCGCCTGGTCGGGGAGGCCGGTACGGGATCCTGGGCTCAAGATTTTCTTTTAAATTTAGAGTACCCAGTTCTTTTTTTTTCATAAGGGGCAATTTAGCATAGCTAATTCACCTACCCTGTACATCCTTTTGGGTTGTGGGGGTGACACCCACACAGACACGGTGAGAATGTGCAAACTCTACACGGACAGTGACTCGGGATCGAACCCGGATCCTCGGCGCCATGAGGCAGCAGTGCTAACCAATGCACCACCGTGCCGCCCTCCCTGGGCTCAAGATCAATAAAAAATTATATTTTCAAGACGAGTTCTTGCACTGTTCAGTTTCCATGGAAAACTAAGACTCATTTTCCTCTTCAGGATCTTAAGGTTACAGTTTGTTGCCTCTTGTTGCTCTGCAAAAAATGCTCCTACACTAGATATGCACAATTTAAATGTCACCACAGTCCCCCTGCTCTCCCCTTTGAGAGCTGACTGGTGGTGATTTAATCTGAGGATCACCACACCACAGGTGAGGGGCAAGGTTGAGAAGGCGGGACATTCATCAATAACCGCCGCCAGAACGGGAATTAAACCTGTGCTGTTGCCATTCCTCTACATCATGAACCAGCTATCCAGCCAAATGAGCTAACTGACCTGCATCAGATATACATGAAGGGATTAAAGAGGCCAAAATGTTAAAACATTCACAGCATCAGCCATTATGAAAATAAAGCTGTGATGTGCCATAGGAAGATAATATTTTGTGATTTATCAACACTCATGGATGATGCTCCAAGTTGGTATCAATGGAAAGGCACAAACTCTGGGGCTGCTGCTTGAGTTCACATCATCTGCTTCTTCAAACTTGCTTATTTTTAGAAAGGGTAAGTCTTTGAAATCATTGGTTTTGCATTTATATTCATGAAATTAGAAGGATGCAATTGCAGAAAGACTGAGGTCACTGCAACTTTAGTTGATGTTTAATTTGATTACTACTGTATTACCATAAGTCTTTATCATATTTACAATTTGAATCATTTGTTTTATCACTAGATAACATTGTTAAATCCATTCTCCTTTCAATTTCTATTCTGAAATCATTAAATGACTTTTCTACTTTATACTGTGCACTTATTTACTCAAGTGGAGATGGCTTCTGTATCATTTGATCTATGTGGCGGCAGATGATGCTTGCTGGACAGATCATAGATAATGTCATGAGACATTAAGACACGCTTGTTATCCTGATCCCTGAGACTTGGAGTTGTGAAGTTAATTCTGTTGATATTGTGGTGTGCCATTCATAGCACTATTGTAATCCCACAGCTGGTAGTTTACCATTAACAAAGAAGGACTTGTGTTGAGTGGGAAAGTCTTTTAAAAAACTCAACAGTTTTTTCAAACTCCTTATGACTTGGACCTAATTACCTTTTATTTATTTGTTTTGGTATAATTTTGCTGATTATTTTTCTTGTTCAATAGGTTTGCATTGACCACTTGTCAACAATTTCACAGGGAACCTATTACGATCCTGGACCAGACCCCAACAGGAGCTAGGATACCAGACAGAAACCCCAATATTTTATTTTAATTTTGTAAGACTGTGTGGAAAGGACACTTCGCTGCAGGAGTGATTTCACAAAGAAATAGGGATATGGTACGTTCAAACAAACTTTATTACTAAAACGGGATTAAAATATCTTTTTTGTTTTTAATAAATTTAGAGTACCCAATTCATTTATTCCAATTAAGGGTCAATTTAGCATGGCCAATCCACCTAGCCTGCACATCTTTGGGTTGTGGGGGTGAAACCGACGCAAACACGGGGAGAATGTGCAAACTCCACATGGACAGTGACCCAGAGCCGGGATCGAACCTGGGATCTCGGCGCCGTGAGGCTGCAGGGCTAACCACTGCGCCACCGTGCTGCCCCCAGGATTAAAATATCTTTAACATCACACCAGAAAATAGCTTACAGTTACCCTTAAACAATGCTACTCAACATGTTAAATACATTACCCTTATCAACTATATTTACCCCAATCAAATAACAGGAAATATCACTCCGCTCTCAATCCACTTCACTACCAATGGCAGATAGGAATCCCTGTTGTACAGAGATGTTCACGGACAGTGACCCGGGGATGGGATAGAACCCGGGTCCTTGGCGTTGTGAGGCAGCAGTGCTAACCACTGTGCCAACATTTCTTTTAAAAAAAATCATTTTATTGGCATTTCTCATATTTATAAACAGTTGTATATATACACATCACATTTTGCTCGCCTGCGCTAATTTCCTTTATTATACAGAGAGGTTTAGTTTGTCCTTCATTTAACTGACCCTACGTGCATCTCATTGCCAGTAGGTGATTTCTAACTGGAGAATAAAAGATTAAATTAATTTTCATTTCTTGCAATTGTTTCCTTTCAACTGGGAAATTTGAAGCAGATGCTATTCACCACGAGATTTTCCAATCTTGGACTTTACGTAGCATATTTAGAATTCATAGAATCAGAGAATTGTTACAGGACAGAAGGAGACCATTGTGTCTACACTGGCTCTTTGAATGAGTAATTCACTTAGGGTGCGACTTTCCCCCTGCGTTGAACCTGGTGCTGATCTGGGCATGCCAGAAGCCAAAATCAGGCATCATGCCAGATGCAAATCCTTTGCTGAGTCACCCTCGCTGGCTGTGATTGAGGTAATGATGCTTAAATGAGCCATTAGGCTAATTTAAATATGCATGGCTTATGTGAGGCCACATTCTCACGGTGCCTGGAAGTCACTGGGCACACTGGCGGGGCCTCACCCTGGCACCGATTATTACTGGTCTCTGCAATTGGGGACCAGGTGTGCTGGCCACTCTGGGGGTCTCAGATGCCATTAGAGCCACCTGGGTGTTCGGGGGCAGGGCAGTGCCCTGGCACTGTCCCTGGCAGCCAGGCCCCCTGGCAGTGCCAACCAGACACTGGTTTGGGGGGCTGAAAGGGGGTGGCCCTCAATGAATTTGTAGCAGGGTGTGCTCACTTGGGATGGGTAATGCCCATGTTTTTATTTAATTTAGAGTACCCAATTTTTCCAATTAAGGGGCAATTTAGCGTGGCCAATCCACCTATCCTGCACATCTTTTTGGGTTGTGGGGGTGAAACCCACGCAAACACAGGGAGAATGTGCAAACTCTACACAGACAGTGACCCAGGGCCGGGATTCGAACCCGGGTCCTCAGCACCGTAGGCAGCAATGCTAACCACTGTGCCACCGTGCTGCCCCGGGTAATGCCCATGTTTGCGGAGGTGGCATAATCTGTGGGGGATGTGGGGGACTCTCAAGCTCACTTAGAGATCAGGGCACCCTTTCAAAATGGCACCCTGAACTCTGAGGAGCCAGTCTCGCTGGCGTGTTCAGCTCTCCACTGCTGAAAGAATTTCTAAGTGTGGGCAAGACCGGGAAGAAACTCTCAAAGGCCCCAAAAAGGATCAAGTATTAATGAATCCAGGTCTGGATATCACCCAAAAACCCAACAGGAAACACTCACCAAACCACCCCAAAATGACACTTAGGGTGCGATCCAATGGCCACACTGCGCCTGAAAAGCAGTTTGTTGCAGTGCAGCATGGCCAATAAACACCGGGAGATCCGCTCCCAGGATCTACCGTAATGCTTCACAAGATCCAATAAGATCTCGCGAGACATTGCGATTTACATCCTGCCTATTGAGGGCTGAATCACCTTTTAAAAAAAATACATAATAGGGCAACACATGGTGCCTATATTGTCTCTCCATGTTCTTCCAACCAAAATGAATAATTTCACATTAATCCACATTGAACTTCATCTGCTACCCCTTTGTCCAATCTACCAATTTGTCTGTTGGCTTCAACTTCCTCAAAGTGGCAATTCACATCGGATTTCCGCTCCGTGTCCAATTACCATTGCAAATTTTCTTTTGTGTCTGTTCCAACTAATCTGCTAACTTATGATGGGTGAGATCCAGACAGCAGAGTGTGTTGTCGAGGTCACAATCCAGTAGAATCAGATTGAACAGCCTGGGTTTCCTCCGGGTGTTCCGGTTTCCTCCCACAGTCCAAAGATGTGCAGGTTCGGTGAATTGGCCATGATAAATTCTCCTTAGTGTCCAAAAAGAAGATTAGGTGGGGTTACTGGGTTCCGGGGATGGGATGGGCTTAAGTGGGGTGCTCTTTCCAAGAGCCGGTGCAGACTCAATGGGCTGAATGGCCTCCTTCTGCACTGTAAATTCTATGATTCTATGATTAGATGCTGCAAAGATCCCATTCAAATTCGCAGGCCAGGGAAAAGAGGGTAGGGGGTCAGAGGTTGGGGGAGATTGGAGTACAGTGGAGGGAATCGGAGGTTAGGTGGATTGGAGGTTGGGAGGTGGTGGGGTCACACTTCAGGGAGGGGGCCATCTGCGGAGAGGAAGAGGTGGGAAGAGGTTGGGGAGGTTGTACCTCTAGGAGGGGATAGCGACAGACCTCAGGGAGGAGTGGGGTGATCGCACCTTAATTTGGTCGTCCTGCCCCCTCTAATCTTTCTGCTCATCATCTTAAATCTATGTCCCTGGTAATTGACCCCTCAGCTAGGAGAAACAAATCTTTCACATCAAATCTGTCTCAACCGCTCATAATTTTGTACATCCCAGTTAGTTCACCACTCAGCCTTCTCTGCTCTAATGAAAACAATCCTAGCGTATCAAGTCTCTTCTCATAGCTGCAATTTTCCAGATTGACAACATTCTTGCAAATCCCCTCTGCACTCTCTCCAGAGCAATTATGTCCTTCCTGTAATGTAGTTCCCAGAACTGCACGCAAAATTCCAGCTGTGGTCAAACTGGTGTTTTACACAGTTCCAGCATTACGTTCCTGCTTTTGTAGTCAATACCTCGTCCAATAGAAAAGTGTTCCATATACTTTCTTTTTTTTAAATTTAGAGTACCCAATTCATTTTTTCCATTTAAGGGGCAATTTAGCGTGGCCAATCCACCTAGCTTGCACATTTTTAGATTGTGGGGGCGAAACCCACGCAAACACGGGGAGAATGTGCAAACTCCACATGGACAGTGACCCAGAGCCGGGATCGAACCTGGGACCTCGGCGCCTTGAGGCAGCAGGGCTAACCCACTGTGTCCATATACTTTCTTAACCACTTTGTCCACCTGTCTCGCCACTTTGAAGGTTCTGTGGCCATGCACTCCAAGGTCCCTCAAGTCATCAACCCCTCTCAATATCTTCATGTTTATTAAGTATTCCCTTGCTTTATTTGCCCTCCCCAAATGCATTACCTCACACTTTTCTGGATTGAATTTAATTTGCCACTTCTCTGCCCACTCAACCCAAACTAATATAATTCTGCAGTCAACAGCTATTCTTCACTATCAACTACCTGGCCAACTTTTGTGCCACCTGAAAATTTCCCAGTCATGCCTCCCACATTTAAGTCTAAATCATCAATATATGCAACACACAGCAAGGGCCCCAACACAGAGCACTGTGGAACACCACTGGAAACTGTTTTCCATTCGCTAAAATATCAAGTGATGTTTCCTGTCACTTTGTTTGCTGTCCCTGAGTCAATCTTGGATCCAACCTGCCACCTTCCCCTGTATCCCATGGGCTTTTACTTTTCTGACCAGTCTGCCATTTGGGACCTTGTCAAATGCCTTATTGAAACCCATATAGATAATATCCACTGCACTACCATCACCAACCCGCCTTGGGCAGCACGGTAGCTCCAGTTCCCTCCCACAAGTCCCAAAAGACGTACCTGTTGGCCGAATTGGACATTCTGAATTCTCCCTCAGTGTACCCAAACAAGCGCTGGAGTGTGGCGACTAGGGCTTTTCACAGTAACTTCATTTCAGTGTTAATGTAAGCCTACTTGTGATACTAATAAAGATTATTATTACTATTGTTACTAGGGCGGCACGTGGCACAGTGGTTAGCACTGGGACTACGGCGCTAAGGACCCGGGTTCGAATCCTGGCCCTGGGTCACTGTCCGTGTGGAGTTTGCACATTCTCCCCGTGTCTGCGTGGATTTCACCCCCACAACCCAAAGATATGCAGGTTCGGTGGATTCACCATGCTAAATTGCCTCTTAATTATTAAAAGGTGATTTAGCCACCTTCTAGGACAGTGTTTTTCAAACTTTTTTCCCGAGGACCCATTTTTATCAACCGGCAAACCTGCGCGACCTACACCGGCTGACCTTCACGACCCACGCCGGCCGACCTTCGCTATCCATGCCAGCCGACCTTCGCGACTCACGCTGGCTGACCCTTGGGATCAACGGCGGCCGACCTTCGCTATCCATGCTGGCCGACCTTCACGACCCACGCAGGCCTGAGCAACCCACCATTTTCTTTTACCTTGTTTGTTGCTTATAAAAATGGAGGAAATGGTTTTGGGTCCCTTGGCCTCCCCGAACTTGAAACAAAAAGCCTGCGACCATATAAAAAAAGATGCGGCTGCACTGCGCATGCATATCTGATCATCGGTGCGCATGCGCAGTGCGACCAATTTTAAAAATCTGTTCCTGGCCATCTTGAAGGCTGCTCGCAGCCGGCATTATTAAAAGCTGGCTGCTGTGGCTGTTGCGTGCGGATTTGCGTGCTCGGGAGCACCATGACGGATGGCTCCGCGACCCTCCAGATACCCGCCTGCGACCCACCCGTGGGTCGCACCTCTGAGTTTGACAATGTCTGTTCTAGGATGTCAGTCCGTCCAGTACTTCCTCTCTCATTATGTTTATTGTATCTAATATTTCACACTCCTCTTCTTTAACTGGAATAACTGCATAATCCCTCTCTTTAGTGAAGACAGAGACAAAGTACTCATTGAGAACCCTGCCCACATCTTCTGAATCAACCCACAAGATACCATGTTCAGCTCTGAAAGACCCACCCTCAGTTATTCTCTTGCTCTTAATGTGCTGGTAAAACATCTTACTAATTTCTTTGCTTTTACCTGCCAGTATTTTTGTGTATCCTCACTTTGCTTACCTAATGTCCATTGTTTTTAAATATATAAATTTAGAGTACCCAATTATTTTTTCCAATTGAGGGGCAATTTAACATGGCCAATCCACCTATCCTGCACATCTTTTGGGTTGTGGGGGTGAAACCCACGCAGACACGGGGAGAATGCCTAATGTCCATTTTTACTTCACCCCTGTACTTTCTATACTCCTCTCAGCTTTCTACAGTATTCTACAGTGCATGGTGACACAGTGGTTAGCACTGCTGCCGTACAGCTCCAGGGACCTGGGTTCAATTCTGATCTTGGGTCACTGTCTGTGTGGAGTTTGTACGTTCCCCCCATGTCTGTGTAGGTTTCCTCCGGGTACACCCACAGTCCAAAGATGTGCAGGTTAGGTGGATTGGCCATGATAAATTGCCCCTAGTGTCCAGGGATGTGCAGGTTAGGGTATGGGGTTACGGGGATAGGGTGGGGTGGACAGGGGAGTGCTCATTCGAAGGGCCAATGCCGACTTGATGGGCTGCATGGCCTCCTTCTGCCTGTAGAGATTCTACGATTCTGTGAAGTCTTTTGTGACTGTCATAAGCTTTCGTTTTCTTTTTTTTTTAAATTTACAGTACCCCCCACACACTCGTGGTATGTTTTGCTGCAGAGTATTGTTGTTTGCACCTGCCGCTGGGGAACCTGCGATGGGGAGTTGCCGTCGGCGGGACTGGAAGATCACACCAGCGGGAGCGGCCAGAAAATGTCAGCTTTCCTTCTATTTTTAAAAATAAATTTAGTGTACCCAATCCAATTTAGGCACAATTTAGCATGGCCAATCCACCTATCCTGCGCGTCTTTGGATTGTGAGGGCAAAACCCACGCAAACACGGGGAGAATGTGCAAGTCAGTTTTCCTTCTAATAGCTGTAACCAGTCCACTCGTCTTTTTTTTTTACCCAGTCCACTCTTCTAACTATATTATGGTCACTATCTCCAAAATGCTCTCCACTGCTACTTCATCCACTTGTGCAGCTTCATTTCCGAAGACAAGATCTAGAATTGTTCCAGCTCTCATTGGACTTGTTACGTACTGCCTGAAAAAGTTCTCCTGAATGCAGTTTTTAGAATTTTGCATCCTCTACTCACTTCACATTCTTCACATTCCAATTGATATTCGGGTAGTTGAAGTCCTCAGCAATTACTGCCCTATAGTTTTTGCAATCCTACCCTGCTTTGAGCCAGGTCTCTATCTTCAGAACATCATATTTCCACAATGCAATCTGTGCCTGTTATTCACTGATCTTATTGATCACATTTTGTGCATTCCTATAAATGCCGAGAAATCCTGATTTAGACTTTATTACTTTCTCTCTTACTCTCCCACACCTATTAACTTACTATTCCCTATTCTAGCACTTTCGGCTTGACTCATTGTCTGTGCGGAGTCTGCACATTTCTCCCTGTGTCTGCCTGGGTTCCACCGTGTGCTCCGGTTTCCTCCCACGAGTCCCGAAAGACGTGCTGTTAGGTAATTTGGACATTCTGAATTCTCTCTCTGTGTACCCGAACAGCGCCGGAATGTGGCGACGAGGAGCTTTTCACAGTAACTTAATTGCAGTGTTAATGCAAGCCTACTTGTGACAATAAAGATTATTATTATTATCTGTCTCTCCCAGTATTTTGTGTGCAATGATATTCCTCTAGATATTACCTTTTAGTTTCCACAACTCTGTTAATTTAGTTTAAACACTCCCCAATAACACAAGCAAAACACGCTGGCAAGGAACTCAGCCCCAGATCTATTTAGTTCAAAGCTTTGACAAAGAGTCATCGAACTCAAAACATTAGCTCTTTTCTCTCCCTACAGATGCTGCCAGACTTGCTGAGATTTTCCAGCATTTTCCCTCTCGTTTCAGATTCCAGCATCCGCAGTAATTTGCTTTTATCTATTTAGGTCCAACCTGTCCGGCCTGTAGAGCTCTCCCCACTGCACCATCTTTCCATTTCCGCATTCAACTGCAATCTCCTCCTATTCTGGTGCTAGTTGCGTGTGCTACTTGGAATAATCCAGAGATGACTATTTTTGAATTCCTGCTCACTAACTTCCTACCTATCTCCCGAAATTCTGTCTGCAGGACCACATCCCCCTTTCTGTCTATGTCGTTCACACCAATGTGGGGCTGGATTCTGTGATCCCCGACGTCGAAATCGCATTCGGCGACGGGGCGGAGAATCCCTGATGGTGCTGAAATTGGGGGCTGCGCCACTTCCGCGATGCTCCGCCTCCTGAAAAGCGAGTACACCGCGCGCCGTATCCATGGCCTCCATACGTTGGCTGAGGCCCGCCCCCCGATGCTCCGTCCCCGCCCGGCCGGGTTCCAGACAGCGTGGGTCCCTCATGGTCTCACCCGTCGGGAACTCAGTGTGGCGGCGGCAGACTCAGTCCAGCGCCCCCACAGTTGGGGGAGTGCCGATCCGCGGGCAGGGGTGGCCATATTCAGGACTGGGGGCACTGTGGTGGGCGGTCCGTGAGAGGCATCCGCCATGGAACACGCCGCCATGCGCATGCGCGGCCATGGACCCGGCAAGTCTCCAGCCCGTATCGGCAGCTAGAGTCGGGTGCTCTACGCTGCCACCCCGCTCGCCCCAGCAAAAATGGAGAATCGGTGGCCGTTTTGCACCGGTTTCCCTGCCGTTCCCATGCCGGCGTGGCAACATAGTCTCCAAATCGGAGAATCCAGCCCGTGGTCTGTGACTGCGGCTGTTCATCCTCCTCCCTCGGGTACTCTCTTGACCGTGGCAGCAAGGAAGCAACACACTGTCCTGGTGTGGCCATGTCTATGGCCAGAGAAACACTCATTTATTTCCTTAACTATTGAATCTTACATCATTATTGCTCTTGCAGTATTCCTTGTAATCCCCTGTACAACTTAGTCACCCGTTGTGTCATAAACTTGGCTGTTTGCACTCGCAGGTATACCATCACTCTCATCAGTATTTAGAACTGGTTGGAGATTGGGTAGCACCCAGGGGACTCCTAAACTAAATGCCTTTTTCTTTCTGACTGACTGGTGGTCACCCACTTCCTCTCTCCCTGCTTAAGTTGTGGGGTGACCACATCTATAATCATGCTATCCAAGGAGCTCTCAGTCTCAAGGATACACTGCAGTTATGCCAGCTACTGTTCCAGTTCTGAAACCTAGAGTTCAACAGCTGAAACTGATGGTGCTTCCTGCACCAATGGCAAACCAGAACATGGGAAGCAACCTGAACTTTCCACATGTAGAGGATGTGCACTCTCAAGATTGGAGGAACCCTGTCATCCCTCTATTTATTAATTAGTAATCTTGTTATTGTTAATAAACCTTATGAATACTAATAAATATAATTGTGCAAATGCTGCCGCCAGCAACATCCCAAACCATCAGCCCTGCATCTTCCCTCTTCCCCGCCTACCTCTCACCAAATCACCACTCACATCTTCTCTCCACTCCCTCCCCTTTTCTCCTCCAGGCCTCTCACTTCTCCTGTCCTTTCAAAACAACTGTCTCAGCTTCAATGGGTAGCTCAGTCAAAAATTAGCAGATTTGAGAGTCACTCCAGAGATTTGAGCACACAAATCTAGGCTGAATCTTTGGTTCAGCCCTAAGGGAATGCTGCACTGTTGAGGTTAGCGTCTTTAAGGTGAGACGTTAACTCAGACCTCTGACTGCTCTGCAAAGTGGATGCAAGAGATCCCGTAGCAATATTCACAGGGGAGTAATCCTCGGTGTCCTGGCCAATAAACTTTGCACAACCAGGTTTTCTGGTGATTATCACATTGCTGAGTGTGAGAGCTTGCTGTGTGCAAAGTGGTTGCCATGATTCCCACCTTACAACAACAGTGAGTACGCTTTTAAAGTATTTCATTGGTTGTAAAGTGCATTGGGCTGGCCTGAGGTCATGAAGGGTGTCAGAGGAATGCAATGCAAACTGACCTTTCCAGTGTCATAGGAGGAAGCGTTCATTTATTTAGACTTTATTACTTTCTCTCTTACTCTACCCACATTTAGAGTACCCAATTATTTTTATTTTCCAATTAAGGGGCAATTTAGCATGGCCAATCCACCTAACCTGCACAACTTTAGGTTGTGGGAGTGAAACCCACGCAGACATGGGGAGAATGTGCAAACTCCACACGGACAGTGACCCAGGGCCGGGATCCGAATCCAGGTCCTCAGCACCGCAGTTCCAGTACTATCCACTGAGCCACATGCTGCCCAAGGAGGAAATGTTTATTAGTAAGCTTCTGTCCAGTTCCACATGGACCTCTGAGCTGCTTTATCATACCATGCCGAATGGCTACCAAACCAGTGAAGAGTGAAAAGATTCCCCGCCTGATTTATTTTTGCTCCTCTGCTCTGCGCTTTGTGTCTCTGCACCAGACGAGAACAGGAACTGAATGGGATGGTAAGCAATGGATGAATTGAAGCTGTATTTCCACGAGCACACACCTACTGCTGTGTTCTAAGCTTTCACAAACAAAGAGGAATATTCAAGTAAAATTAAAAATGCTCCTAAATGTTAAATTCATTGAGTATTTGTGTTAATTATCAATTTAGTTCTAGAATGAGAGGTCACAGATATAGTAGATTTAGAACTGAGGTGAGGAGAAACTACTTCTCACAGAGGATGATGAATTTGTAGAACCTGCTGCCCCATAGTGTGGTGGAGTCTGAGTCATTAAATGGTTTCAAGAAGGAGATAGATATATTTCTGATTTAAAAAACGGGTTAAACGGATTTCAGAAACAGATAGGGACGTGGATTTGAGACCAGGAAGAGATCAGCCATGATCTGATTGAATGGCGGAGCAGGCTCGAAGGGCTGAATTGCCTACTTCTGGTCCTAACCCCCATGTTCCTACGTAGTTAATCATAGTGAAACAGTCAACTCTTTTCTATCCAACTGCTCCTATAAAGACCATTCTGTTGGTTCTGATGTAGGTGCAAATAACAATGGATCCACTATATTTCTGAGAATAATGCAGAACTCATATTAACATTTGTTTAGGAAAATATTCAAAAGTAACATTTGTAAAAAAAATGAAATAAAGCCAACAGCAATAGGTTCTGAATTGTTCTGTAGCTGTCTGTGTTTTGAAGGCAGCGAGTGGAGAGAATAAATTCTGCTTCTGGCCTGTCTTGTGAGAAGTGTCCAATTCGCTGCCTCCTGTACCCAGCTCCAGCCCGGGTTCCTGGGCTCCGAGCAATGGAGACTGCCTTCATTGCAGGCGGAATATATAAATAAGTACAGCATTTCAGTAAAAATCCTGAAGTTAGTTTCTTCAAGTTATCCATTTTTTCACAGGTGGATTTCAGTAAAATTTCCCAGGCAATAAACTTTGCCGAATTCAATTTGTTTTTAAGCAAAGGAAAACGGGCAGTTTGAAAGCAAAGTCCCAGGGTTGGACTTTGTAAACAGCAACAGGATTCATAGTGGATCCCAGTCTGATCACAACCTACGTCCACACCCCCCCCCCCCCTCCCCACCCCACCCCACAGACAGATGCATACATACCCCACGCATACACAGTCACACACGCACCCCCCCCCACCCCTTACACACTGCACACGTCCACAAACCCATACACCATACACTCCAATTCTGGGCCGGTGTCAATTGGAGGTGACCAGTTTGTATTTTCTTCGGCCAAACTTTTGGATTTTGAGGAGCATCTTTGAGGCATCTTTACAATCACAGTGGCTGCAGAGAGCCTCTATTTGATCACAGAGAGAGGATTGAAGCTAACTGTTTCCTGCCCTGGACGATGCACTGACTCACCACCATAAAGAGCAATCAAGGAGTAGATAATTTTAAAAAATCAAACAGTTTCCAGAAAATATGGTCATTTTAAAAATTGCTGGACTAAGTGTTTGGATTCTGAATGATCAAAATCAGCAGTAGTGTGATTGGAAGACTGTTTCTACTGCACTAGTCAATCAAAGTGGTGATGGATCCAGTTCTGAACCCACCTGGGCCCTGGCTGGATGCTGGACTTGCACCTTTCATTGCTTATTAGCATAGACTCAATTGTGATGGTGGTAAAAACAGTCTATCTCAGTCACTTCATAATGATTTTTTTTTTTTCTTTTTATAAATTTAGATTACCCAATTATTTTTTCCAATTAAGGGGCAATTTATCGAGGCCAATCCACCTACTCTGCACATTTTTGGGTTGTGGGGGTGAAACCCACGCAGACACGGGGAGAATGTGCAAACTCCACACGGACAGTGACCCAGAGCCGGGATTGAACCTGGGACCTCAGTGGCGTGAAGCGGTTGTGCTAACCACTAGGCCACCGTGCTGCCCTCACTTCATAATGATAACGGAATCTATCCTTTCCTTTATCTCTGGAACACAATTGTAAAGTCCACAATTCACACTCGACAGGCATGCTTATTGGCAGCAACAGGTCCTCATTGTGAGAATAAATGAGCAGAAATTGGCATCAGTAAATGATCTTTATATTTGCTTTTTATGGCCACTTCTGATACTTTCTGTAGAGTCATTCAGGTGAGAATAAATTACTTTGTTTAAAAACAAACTGAGCAAATTTTGGCGTGTCAAGGTGGTTTTGAACTTATTAGCCTTCCTTGACAATTGCAGGGGAGAATCAAGCCGCCATAATCCTGTAACTGGTTTGAACTGAGACAAGGCGAACAGTGGTGTTGGAGTGTGGACCAGCAAAATGCTTTTGAGAAGATCAAAAATGTTCTACATTCTCTGAAAATGTTTGTACACCATGATCCAAAACTGTTGCCCATAGTATCAGCAGTTGGACCATCTGTAGGTCTAGGGGCAGTTTTATTACATGTACAAGGAAATGGTTAATGAAAGGCAGTTTATTACACCTCAAGATCACTAACGGACACAGAAAACAATATACACTCCAACTGGGGAGGAAGCATTAGCAACAATGTGGATGTAAAGAAATTCTCGGACTACGTGATGGGACTGTGGTTGAAAGTTGAAATTAGTCATAAGCCATTAGGCACTCTTCTGAATATTGTGATTCTGAAGCTGCTGCATAGAGTTCAATACTTCAGATTGAGACTAATGAGAATTCAGTATGTTCAAGGGAAGTATCAGCCATTGGCAGATGCTCTGACAAAATACCAGTTGAAGGAACAAAAGTAGAGGGTTTGAGTTTAATTGAGGAAGTAGAAATGTGTACTCATTACCAAACAACTACTGGCCATTGCAAAGAAGCTGCTGGAGAAAGAACAAGCACAACAGCAAGATATAAGTGTGTCCAGATAAAGGAATACTGTCTGGAAGGGCGGCCAGTCTGTACTCCTACCAAACCAGCACTGGAGCAGTACTTTGATCAGAGAAAGCTCCTCAAAATCACTGATGATCTCCTAGTTTTTACTGACAGAATAGACATTCCTGTAGACATTTGGGCAGCACGGTAGCACAAGTGGATAGGCAGCACGGTAGCACAAGTGGATAGCACTGTGGCTTCACAGTGCCATGGGTCCCAGGTTCGATTCCCTGCTGGATCACTGTCTGTGCAGAATCTGCACGTTCTCCCTGTGTCTGCGTGGGTTTCCTCCGGGTGCTCCGGTTTTCTCCCACAGTCCAAAGACGTGCAGGTTAGGTGGATTGGCCATGCTAAATTGCCCTTAGTGTCCAGAAAGATTAGGAGGGGTTATTGGGTTACGGGGATAGGGTGGAAGTGAGGGCTTAATGTGGATTGGTGCAGACCTGATGGGCTGAATGGCCTCCTTCTGCACTGTATGTTCCATGATCTATGTTCCTCTGATCACTGTGGCTTGATAATTCTCCAGAAAACTCATCAAGGTCAGTTGGCACGGTAAAATGCCGAGCAAGAGCCTGGCAATCAGTATGGTGACCAGGCATTACTAGTTCTATTGAAGAACTAATTTCAAATTGCCTTACATGTGAAGTGAACAGCCAAGAGCAAAGATAATCACTGTCACCCTCCACTTTTCCATCAAGGCCGTTTGAGTGCCTGGGAATGGATTTATTTGATATTAAAGGCAAGATGTTCCTTATTGTCACTGATTACCACTCAAGGTGTATTGCAGTGAACAGAGTTCACAGCATCACGGTGAACAGAGTCATGCGCTCACTAAAGAGCATCTAAGCAACACGTGGCATCCCAGACATTGTAGTGTCAGACAATGGTCAACAACTTTCTAATAAATGGTTGCACAACATTGCGAGGGAATATGGATTTATTCATGTGAGTCAGAACCTCAGTATCCTCAAGCAAATGGCAAAGCTGAGGGAGGTGGTCGAACTATCAAAGACTTGATGAAGAAGAACAAAAGTCTCAACTCATTATTCAAAGCTCGTTGCTACAAAATGGCTTCACACCATCACGGGTGGCATGGTGGCACGGTGGTTAGCACTGTTGCCTCACTGCACGGCACGGTGGATCAGTGGTTAGCACTGCTGCTCACGACGCCAAGGACCCGGGTTCGATCCTGGTCCTGGGTAACTGTCTATGTGGAGTTTGCACATTCACCCCATGTTTGCGTGGGTTTCATCCCCACAACCTAAAGATGTGCAGGCTAGGTGGATTGGTCATGATAAATTGACCCTTAATTGAGAAAGTGAATTAGCAGTTTACGTTTAAAAAAAGCACTGCTGCCTCACAGTGCCAGGGACCCAGTTCAATTCCAGCTTTGGGTCACTGTCTGTACTTCTCGCACGTCCACTGGGTATACTCCCAGATTGACTTCTCTGTCCTGGACAAGGCACTGTTGGCGGGGTGGTTGGATTTGACCACACGCCGCATTGGATGGATTTGTGGGTGGCCCCTTTGCCTTTGAGTCCCCAACGGCCGCAGTGGACGTTAATGTGGAGGTTATTGGTAGATAAGGAGGTTTGCGAAAAGATAGGGGTGGCTATACAAAACTATGTGGAGCAGAATAGGACAGGTGAGGTTTCCACCTCCACATTGTGAGAGGTGCTAAAGGCAATGGTAAGGAGGGAGTTTATCTCAATCTGGGCACACAAGGAGAGGATGGAGTGGGCTGAGAGGTTGAGGTTGGTGGAGGCTATTCTGAGGGATGACCGGAGGTACTCAGCGGTGCCTGAGGAGGCGCTGTTGAAGGAGAATCAGAAATTCCAGATGGAGTTTGGGCTTGTGTCAATGGGAAAGGCAGTGGGGCAACTGCGCAGGTTCAGGAAGGCAGCATATGAATATGGGGAGAAACCCAGCAGGATGCTTGTGCATCAGCTGAGGAGACAGGCAGCGATGAGGGAAATTGGTAAGATGCAAGATGACGGTGTGCAGTGGTAACAGAGCCGGAGGAGGTGAAGGGGGTATTTGAGGCTTTGTACAGGAAATTGTTTCGCTCGGAGCCTTTGGTGGGACATAAGGATATGAGGTGGTTTTTAAATGGGCTGGTGTTCCTGAGGGTGGTGCAGGGACTGGGTGCCCCAATCGGATGAGGGAGGTAATGAATGTGTGGAGTCGATGCAGATGGGGAAGGCCGTGTCCGGATGCTTCCCCGGAAGTTTGGCTCGAAGCTGGGGCCCTGTTAGTCGAGGTGTCTAACGAGTCGATGGTGCGGGGAGAGCTCCCGCCACGTAGTCTTTGGCTTCGATATCACTTATTGTAAAGAAAGAGAAGGACCCGGGTCAGTGTGGGTCGTACCGCCCAAGTTCGCTGTTGAATATAGATGCAAAGCTGTTGGCGAAGTTACTGGTGACACAGATAGAGCATTGTGTGCCACGGTGATAGGTGAGGACCAGACTGGATTTGTGAGGGGGCGGCAGCTGTCGACGAATGTCCGGAGGGCGGCAGCTGTCGACGAATGTCCGGAGGGCGGCAGCTGTCGACGAATGTCCGGAGGGCGGCAGCTGTCGACGAATGTCCGGAGGGCGGCAGCTGTCGACGAATGTCCGGAGGCTACTGAATGTAATTATGATGCCCATGGATGACCGAGAAGCGGAAGTGGCTTCGGCAGAGAAAGTTTTTGATTGGGTCGAGTGGGCATATTTATTCGAGGTGCTGGGGCGGTGGACTGGGTTCGGCTGTTATATAAGGTGCCTAAGGTGAGTGTTTGGACTAACAGGGTCAGTTGGAGTATTTTAGGTTGCAGCAGGGAATGAGCCCACTGCTCTTTACCCTGGCGATTGAGCCCTTGGTAATGACGCTTAGTGTCTCGGGTGGGGGGGGGGGGGGGGGGGGGGGGATTGAACAGGGGGAGGAGTAGGATGGGGGATGAAGCACTGAGTTTCTTTGTACGTGGATGGTCTCCTGCAGTACATTTCAGACCAGGTCAGGAACTTTGACAGGCTCGTAGGGATTTTGGGGGCGTTTGGTCTCTTTCTGGGGTATAAGCTCAACATAGGGAAAAGCAAGATATTCCAAATCAATGCCCGGGGACAGGAACATGAAACATGCTTATTGTCACGAGTACGCTTCAAATTAAGTTACTGTGAAAACCCCCTAGTCACCATATTCCGGCGCCTGTTCGGGGAGGCTGTGGTTTCGGCTGATAGGGACGAGTTTTTGTTATCTTGGGATTATATCCCACTTATAGTGGCACGGAGTTGGGCCCAGCTTTATAAGTTGAATTTGGCTCAGTTAATGGAGGGAATGAAGACGGACAGTAAGAGGTGGGATGTTTTACCATTGTCATTGCCTGGTCGAGTCCAGACAGTAAAGATTTTTTAAAATTTTTTTATTATAAATTTAGAGTACCCAAGTCATTTTTTCCAATTAAGGGACAATTTAGCATGGCCAATCTACCTAGCCTGCACATCTTTGGGTTGTGGGGGCGAAACCCACGCAAACACGGGGAGAATGTGCAAACTCCACACGGACAGTGACCCAGAGCCAGGATCGAACCTGGGACCTCAGCGTCGTGAGGCTGCAGGGCTAACCCACTGCGCCACCGTGCTGCCCCAGACAGTAAAGATGACGGTGTTGCCAAAGTTTTGTTTGTGTTTCAGAACCTCCTGAACTTTGTGCCCAAGTCCTTTTTTAGGAAGGTTAATGGGATGATTTTGAGGTTTGTGTGGGCGTGTAAGGCTCCACGGACTAGGAGGTTGTTCTTAGAGAGGGATCGCCGGAGTGGGGATGGGGGGGGGGGGGTCGGGTGGGTGTAGAATTCCTACAATGCAGAAGGAGGCCATTTGGCCCATCATGTCTGCACTGACCCTCTTGTAGAGCACTCCACCCTATCCCAACAACCCCTTAACCGAACCTACACATCCCTGGACACTATGGGACAATTTTCCATGTCCCAATCCACCTAACCTGCAAATCTTTGGACCATGGGAGGAAGCTTAAGCGCCTGGAAGAAACCCAAACAGACAGGGGGAGAATGTACAAACTCCCCACAAGCAGTCACCCAAAACCGGAATTGAATCCTGGCGCTGTGAGGCATCAGTGCTAACTACTGCGCCACCATATGTTGCCGAACTTCGGCATTGCCGAACTTATAAAACTATTATTGGGCAGCAAAAAGGTTTCAAATATATATGGGGAGCTGTTGAAGAGAGAGAGTTCCCCGAGTGAGGAGGATAGGCACAAGTGGGAGGAGCAGAGAGGTTTGCTGGGGGTTGGAGTACGGCGTGAGGCTTTGCGGAGGGTTAATGCATCCTCACCGTGTGCAAGACTACGTTTCACCCTATTTAAAATGGTACCCAGGGCCCACGTGATGGTGTCCAGGATGAGTCGGTTCTTTCCAGGGATGGATGACGGGAATGGGCAGTGTGTGGGGAGAACAGTGAACCATGTCCACATATTTTGGGCATGTCTGAATTTGAGCGAGTTTTAGCCGGGATTTGAAGAAATGTCGAAGACTTTGGAGGTAAGATTTGGCAATATTTGGAGTGTCGAAGGATCGAGGTGTGCAGGTGGGGAGAGCGGCCGATGGGTTGGCCTTTGCCGCCTTGAAAGCCCGAATGTACATCCCTAAGATGGACATAGAGCTGTAAATAAATAGTAACAGTTTTAGCAGACTACAGTCTTGAGTAACTTATTTAGGGAAAATAGACAAACCCTGAAGAGGCCCATCTAGATCCCAACACAGCACCAAACAAATGGTACCCCTGACAGTGCAGCATTCCCTCAGTCCTGCATGGGGGTGACAGACGAGATTGTTGTGTTCGAGCCTGAATTGGTTTTGAACCCATGGCCTTGCATCTCAAGCAGTGAGACTGAAACACAGCTGACACAGAAGGCATTTAATATTTGCAGCTTGCGTGAAGGTAGATTTGCACATCTCGGGAGACAACCAGTTCACCTACTTTACTAAGCAGCTGCTAACATTTGGGTTGCTGTCAGTGGCATTACTGGATAGTAAATGAGATGGGAAACTGTCTTCCAGTTTCCTGTAGATCTGTTTGTTGTAAAATGAAGGTTTGGTGGCTGCAGGTAAAATGGAAGATCTGGGAAATTACTTGTTTCTATCATTCATTTTGTTAAATCCCAATGGCTATTGACATCGACATGACACATCAGGCTTTTTACAGTAAATCGGGATGTTTATCTCATTCATTTTATATTAAGCTTCGGCTATAATGTAACTCTGTATATTATAGTTTATTTTGTTTATATCTGTTTGACTAGGCTTTATTTTCAGGAGATATGTAACATACTATTGATTTTCCACATGTTTCAAATTGCTCAGTTTACATAGCAGATTACAAGACAGAGTACCACTTTTTAAGTCACTGTGATATGATTGAATTGTGCCGACTCCACACATGTCCAGAATCCATCTGCGATGTCTGTGATATATTGACAATTTTTAAGGGGTGAGTTTGCAGTTTGTGTATTTTGCAAAAAAGATCAGATAGAATTGCAAGGTGGGCAGAATTATCTGAGATGGAGTTACCTCAAGTCAAATCTGGCTTTAAAGCCATGAGCACAAAATCTAGGCTGAAATCCCAGTGCAACATTGACAAAAGAGTGCACTGTCATTACAGAGAGAGTGCCGCACTGTCAGTGTGTCAGTATTGAGGGAATGTCGCACTGTCAGTGTGCAGCAGTGCTGCACTGTCAATATGTCGGTACTGAGGTAGTGCTACACTGTAAGCGTGTCAGTACTGAGGTAGTGCAGCTTTGACAGCGTATCAGTACTGAGATAATGCTGAATTGCCAGCCTGTAGTACTATGGGAATGCTGCATTGTCAGCTTGCCAGTACTGAGGGAGTGCTGCACTGTCATCATGTCAGTGCTAAGGTAGTGCCGCACTGTCAGCATGCAGCAGTGCTGTACCATCAGCGTGTCAGTACTGAAGGAGTGCTTCACTGTCAGATGGTCAGTACTGAGGGAGTGCTGCACTGTCATCGTGTCAGTACTGAGGGAGTGCTGCACTGTCATCGTGTCAGTGCTCAGGTAGTGCCGCACTGTCAGCATGCAGCAGTGCTGTACCATCAGCGTGTCAGTACTGAAGGAGTGCTTCACTGTCAGATGGTCAGTACTGAGGGAGTGCTGCACTGTCATCGTGTCAGTACTGAGGGAGTGCTGCACTGTCATCGTGTCAGTGCTAAGGTAGTGCCGCACTGTCAGCATGCAGCAGTGCTGTACCATCAGCGTGTCAGTACTGAAGGAGTGCTTCACTGTCCGAGGGTCAGTACTGAGGGAGTGCTGCACTGTCAGAGGGTCAGTATTGAGGGAGCGCTGCACTGCTAGAGCGTCAGTACTGAGGGAGTGCTGCATTATTGGAGAATTTGTCTGCCTAATGATAGATTAGAGGTCAAACTAAACAAAGAACAAAGAACAAAGAAAAGTATAGCACAGGAACAGGCCCATCAGCCCTCCAAGCCTGTGCCGACCATGCTGCTCGTCTAAACTAAAATCTTCTCCACTTCCTGGGTCCGTATCCCTCTATTCCCATCCTATTCATGTATTTGTCAAGATGCCCCTTAAATGTCACTATCGTCCCTGCTTCCACCACCTCCTCCGGCAGCGAGTTCCAGGCACCCCCTACCCTCTGTGTAAAAAAACTTGCCTCATACATCTCCTCTAAACCTTGCCCCTCGCACCTTAAACCTATGCCCCCTAATAATTGACCCCTCTACCCTGGGAAAAAGCCTCTGACTATCCACTCTGTCTATGCCCCTCATAATTTTGTAAATCTCTACCAGGTTTCCCCTCAACCACCGTCAAAAGCCCCATTTGCTTTCTCAGATGGAATGTAAGAGATCTAACGGCACTATTTGAAGAAGAACAGGGCCCTGGCCAATATTTATCCCTGAACTAATATCATTAAAATCCAATGATCTGGTCCATTATTTCATTGCTGTTTGTGGGAACGTCTTTTGGGAAAATCCACCGCCACATTCCTACTTTACCACAGTCCCAAGGTGACTGAATTACTTAATTGGCTGTAATGCTCTTTGGGGCATCTGAGTGTGAAGGTTGCTATCGGAATGCAATCCTATCTTGCTAATAATATTCCTGTGACTGGGAACATAGTGAGGTGGTTCTGTAAATCCACGATATGGGAAATTGGAGCAGCAGCACACAGTTCGACCTTGCTGATCTCTACTATGTTATCACATTCAAATCAACTTAATTATTTTCTCGGTACGTCACATTGCTTAGTGTTAAAATAACTGCAGATTTGTACAGATTGCCACATTTCAGATTCTAATATTACGATGAGAATTATTTAAACTTAGATGAAGTAAATTAACTTTTGTTGTTGTAATGAATGGATGGACAATTAGACATCTTGCGCAATGATTGTTGGACTGAGGGAGTCTCAGTGTCTGGAGATGTCTGAATAAATACATATTCTGTCCAATATTGAACCGAATAAACCAAGAGGCCCAGGTTCAGTCCTTGGTTTGTTCTGAGTTTGTTTAACTCAGTTGAGACAATTCTTGGTGCAGTACACTGCTCGGAGGATTGGAAAGAGTAGCTGAAACCAGCAGGTCAGGGTGCAGGAAGTTGGGCATGTTTTGGGTGAAGTCAGGATTGGCATTTGTCTGGGGTCTTCAGTTGATTAGCTTGCCAAAGCTCACTGCGTGGAATCACAGGTAAAAAATGTGCATTTCAGCAAATGAATGGCTGCTGGGACCTGTGCGTTCAGGAGGGGAAGGAAAAAAATGGGGAAACTGCAGGTAGCATGAGCAAAATTTGGAGAAACGTGGAGAAATAATGCTGCTCAATGTCAGCCTGGCTCAGTTGGTAACATTCTTTCCTGTCAGTCAGATGCTTGTGAGTTCAAAACCAGCTCCGGGATTTCATGTGATACTATAATCTAAGCCAGTGGTCCTCAAACTACTTTGACTGAGGGACCCCTTTTCAAATGGATCAGGAATCACACAACTCACCTCCAATCCAAAGGATCATATCATACAATGTCCATCATGTGGAAGTGTTGCCTGTCAAGAGTTTTAAAATTATGCCTTTAAGAAAATGGCTATTTACTTACAGATATCCGTGAGATGGGTGTTCTTGCAGAGTTTCTCTATACTGGGTATGATTTTTAATAATGACACTTGTAAATTATTTTATATTCAGTCATCTTGTATTTCCAGGAGAAGCAGATGGAGTGGAAGGATGTGGTCCCCAAAACACCCGTAAAACATCCTTATAATTACTCATGTTTTACTCAGTCTGGTGAAGCAGTAACTCTGCAGAGTCAGGGAGAGGGGCAGAAGGATAGTTTGAGACCATGAGCAGGATTCCCTGACCCCCCGCCCGGTGGGAGAATCAACGGGGGTTGGCGTGAATCCCGCCACCGCCATCCTCCCGCCCCCCCAAAAACCAGCCCGGCGTGAGTCGCGCCGCCTGCCTCGGAGAATGGTGAGGTCCGGTGCGACTCAATGGGCGCCGGGACCCCCGAATTCTCCGGCCCGCGATGGGTCGAAGTCCTGCCCGCCTGTAGCCAGTCCCGCCGGCATAAATCAGAGTAGGTCCCTTACCAGCAGGACTTGGTGGCGCAGGCGGGCTCCGGGGTTCCTGGGGGGTCGCGGGGGGGATCTTGCCCCGGGAAGTGCCCCCACGGTGGCTTGGCCCATGGTCGGGGCTCACCGATCCGTGGGCAGGCCTGTGCCATGGGGGTACTCTATTCCTTCTGCATCGGCCGTTGTGGTCCTCCGCGATGGCCGATGCGGAAGTGAATCCCTGTGTGCATGCGCGGGGATGACGCCAGCACGCACTGGCGTTACTGCGCATCGCAGACTCGCACCGGCCGGCGGAGGCCCTTCGGCGCTGGTTGGCGTGGCGTCAGGCCCCTATCCCGCCGGTCGTTCACGCCACTCCGTCCCGCCGGGACTCCCCCGCCCGCCGGGTACAGGAGAATCCCGCCCCATATTTACAGCTTTCAGCGTCTCTTCAGGTGAATGACAGAGGCTGCAGCCTCCATTAACATTTGCCATACACTTGACTATTCCCAATTTTTATTTGAGGTATATAAGATGATAAAAAGTATTGGCAGGGCAGACATAGAGCAGATGCTTCCTCTTAGATAGATAGATAGATAGATAGAGATAGAGAAATACAGCACAGAACAGGCCCTTCGGCCCACAATGTTGTGCCGAACTTTTGTCCTAGGTTAATCATAGAATTTTGGACACTAAGGGCAATTTATCATGACCAATCCACCCAACCTGCACATCTTTGGACTGTGGGAGGAAACCGGAGTACCCGGAGGAAACCCACGCACACACGGGGAGGATGTGCAGACTCCACACAGACAGTGACCCAAGTCGAAATCGAACTTGGGACTCTGGAGCTGTGAAGCAATTGTGCTATCCACAATGCTACCGTGCTGCCCTTAAGAAGAAATTAATCTACAATCTATTAATCTCTTGTGGGGCAATCCAGAACGAGAGGTCATAGTTTTAGGATAATCGGTAGCAGGTTTAAAACAGAGATGAGGAGAAATTACTTTTCTCAACTTGTTGTGAATCTATGGAATGCCTTACCCTAGAGTGCAGTAGATGCTGGAACACTAAGCAAATGGAAGGAGGAGAAACTCAGATTTTTAATTAGTAATGGGTTGAAGGGTTATGGAGAACGGGCAGGAAAGTGGAGCTGAGGCTGAGAGGAGATCAGCCATGATCAGATTGAATGGTGGAGCGGACTTGAGGTTCTGAGTTGCCGACTCCTGCTCCCAGTTTTTATTCACACAGGACATTTTGCCAAAGAAACCTAATGTTTGAAGCAGATGGTCCTAATATGCTACAGCGTGGCGAGATTAAATTCAAATCCTGATCATGGTGTCCACATCACCCACCTGTTTAATGGACCCTGTCCAATATGTGCTCAAATATTGTGCTGGATTCTTCATTTGGGAGACTAAGTTCTCCCACCGGAGTAGAATCGCTCATGGTCTGCGCTGGCAGTTTCGCCCAGGAACAATTCCCCCTCCCTTGCCATGCAAATTTATGCATGGCAGGGTGCTTGCAGAAATCCATCGGAATCCCGCTATCGGACCACCATTTTTAGCGGTTGGCTAGATACCGAGGTCTGGCAGCGGGCCCCCCACCCCTCCACAATACAGTACAGTGCTTTCCGCTGTGAAAAAGCAGAAGTCAAAGTACTTAGCTGCCTTTGATGTGGAGGATGGGCTGTCAATTATAGCAAGAGTGTTTATAAACATTGTCATTAGCATCAAAGCAGGGTAATGGAGATACATTCAAGTGTGAAAGGAAAGATCAATGAACAATCCACCAAGCAGCTGTCTGTGGAGTAATAAAACTGTCAATTACTGGCTAATGCAATGTATTGCTGTGTGAAATTGAATTGAAGTACTGCATGACAAAGGATTTCAAGCCCTTCGAAGTGTACTGGGCTTTCAAGGAAGCCTCTGACACTTGTAACAGCAGCTGCTTTAAACACTTTTGTCTGAGACAGCAAATATTATGTAAGGACAAGTGAAAATGCATTGATTTTTCAACCTACTGCCTGTACTGCTCTTCAATTTTCATGCAGGGATCTCTGATGTGGGAGAAAGTCTCTGTTGCGGGTCTGATAGGAAGCTTGGGAGGATAGGCAGGATTTGTGTTGTGGGGGACGGGGAGGGGGCCTTGCAATGGACTTTGGGGGGGGGACCTACATTACATACTTACCACTATGACCCACCATGGGGTCCACTACTTCAAAGCCACACTTGAAAATACTTGCACCAATCTACGCCCGCATGAATCCTGGCCGAGAGGACCGGAGCATCACGGGGGTTCGAGGATCGGACTTCCAATGCGTTAATCAGATGCATATTGATTGAAATGACCAAGTTGTATCCTCCCACTGGCACAGGGCACGTAGCTCACTGCCGGCGGCGGCATGGGACCACAGCATCGGAACAAAATTCACACCGCCTGACGCTTGACTCCCCGCTGGTCAAAAACTCTGGTACCGGCAGTGGGCAGCGGAGAAACAGACCATTATTTATGGACCCCAAAAAATCTCTATGGACCCCAGTTTGAAAACTGTTAATCCAGGGCTACTTTCCGGAGCATTCTAATCAAATGCTGCACTGACAGAACATAATAATCGCTTATTGTCACAAGTAGGCTTCAATGAAGTTCCTGTGAAAAGCCCCTAGTCGCCACATTCCAGCGCCTGTTTGGGGAGGCTGGTACGGGAATTGAACCAACGCTGCTGCCTTGTTCTGCATTACAAGCCAGCTGTTTAGCCCACTGTGCTAAACCAACCAGTGGAGTCCATCGCGATAAGACCAAGAAATTGGATCTGGAATTCAGAAGAAACCTCTTCCCCGGAGAGCGACAAGAATGTGGAACTCACTCCCACAGAGAGTGGTTGAAGCAAAACGTTTGGTTTTATTTAAGGAGAAACTAGATAAATGGATGTGGAAGATGGGAATAGATGATTAGATTTCTATGAGAAAAGATGGGAGGAGACACGACGAGAGCACAATCACCAGCATGGGTAGGATGGGCTGAATGGCCGGTTTCTGTGACACATATCCTATGCTTGTAATGAACAGACCAAGGTCCTGTCTGCCTGATGTGGTGACTCAGAAGGATGTTTAAGAGGCAACATTCAGAAAAGGGAGTCTTTCAGTGTCCTGACCAATGTTTATTGTTCAACCAAACAGATTTATTAGCCAATAATTTAATTGCTGTTTGTGAGATCTTAACTGCACAAAGGCTGGTTGCTGCATATGCCAACATAACAAAAGTCTTCATCATTCACTGCAGGCAACAGCTTTGGGGTGTTTCAGGAGTTATAATAGTGTGAATTCAGTGTGGTGACTGACAATGTGTTGGAAAATTCACTGCTGCCCCGAGTGAGTGGGATCAGCTGCATTTCACTTCCTTCCAGCATTCTACACAATCAATAAACTTTCACATCCCTGTGGAGCTGCAGGAATGGAGTAATGTGAGATAGAGTTCAAAATAAACTAAACAGAAATCATTAAATCTCAGTGAAATATTACCCTGTGCTGTATTCATGTGAAGCTCTTAAAGCAGTTGGGGACCATGTTAGTGTGTTTACACTGTAGTTAAAATGAGCTGCTTCAGGTTCGACTGCCTTCAATTTATTCCAAGCTCTCCGCTCTGTCTTCTGGCTGGAGAATGGACACTGGGTGAAAAAATTACATCAGAATGTGCCGCGCTGTTTAATAATTGACTTCAATGGATCAGGCACACCATCTAGAAACAACTTGTTCTTTATCTGGTTTCAACACATGACAACTTCTCTTTTCTTAAAATTAATTTATAGAATCATAGAATATACAGTGCAGAAGGAGGCCATTCGGCCCATCAAGTCTGCCCGGCTCTTGGAAAAAGCACCCCAGTTAAGCCCATACCTCCACTCTATCCCCGTAACTCTCCCTAATCTAAGGGTAATTTATCATGGCCAATCCGCCTAACCTGCACATCTTTGGACTGTGGGAGGAAACCAGAGCACCCGGAGGAAACTCACGCAGACACGGGGAGAACGTGCGGATTCCGCACAGACAGTGACCCAAGCCGGGAATCGAACCTGGGACCCTGGAGGCGTGAAGCAACTGTGCTAACCACTGTGATACCGTACCACCCATTTATGGGATGTGGGTGTCGCTGGCTAGGCCAGCATTTATTATCCATCGCTAGTCACCTTTCAGAAAGTGGGAGTGAGCTGCCTTCTGGAGTCCCTGAGGTGTAGGTACATTCACAGTGCTGTTAGGGAGGGAGTTCCAGGATTTTGACCAAGCAACGGTGAAGGATCGGTAATATATTTTCAAGTCAGGGTGGTGAGTGACTTGGAGGGGAACCTCCAGGTGGTGGGGTTCCCAGATATCTGCTGCTCTTGTCCTTCTAGATGGTCGTGGTCTTGGGTTTGGAAGGTGCTGCCAAAGATACAGTGCATCTTATAGATGGTACACACGGCTGCCACTGTTCATCGGTGGTAGAGGGAGTGAATATTTTCAGAAGGGGTAGTAATCAAGTGGACTGCTTGTTGATGGTGTTGCGCTTGTTTTTTAAAATAAATTTAAAATGCCCAATTGCTTATTTTTTTCCAATTGAAGGGCAGTTTAGCGTGACCAATCTACCTACCCTGCACAGCATTGGGTTGTTTGGATGAGATCCACGCAGACATGGGGAGAATGCGCAAACTCCACATGGGCAGTGGCCTGGGGCCGGGATCAAACCCTGGTCCTCTGCACCGTGAGGCAGTAGCGCCAACCACTGCTTTTTGAGTGTTGTAGGAGCTGCACTCATCCAGGCAAATGGAGAGTATGCTATCACACTCCTGACTTGTGTCTTGCAGATAGTGAACAGGTTTGGGGAGTCAGGAGGTGAATTATTCACCACAGGATTCTGAGCCGCTGACCTGCTCTGGTAGCCACAGTATTTAGATGACAAGTCCAGTTCAGTTTCCCAACTTCTTCAGTTCTCTCTCAGGGTTCACTGAGGCACCACACACATTCTAGCAGCTCATTGAAGTTGACCCATATGTTGACCCAAGGAAACAGGTCAGCAGGATAGTTCATGATGAAAAGCACAACAGTCAGGCCCAGAGATTGTTTCATTCATTGCACACCTCCCAGTGGGACTCAAAATACTAAGGACAAAATAGGCTGGAAATACAGGCCTTTAACTTTCGATGCTCATGCCTCTATTCATGTGAGGGATTATTCTTGACCTGGTTTATTTACTGGTCTCCTAATGCCTCCAATTTTCATCTTGGACTCAGGTCCCCCCCCCCCCCCCCCCCCCCCCATGGCCTCACCCCTTCTTTCTCTATGACCTCCTTTTGCCCTACAACACTCCCCCAAAATCCCTTTCTCCAGCCTCTTGTACAATGCCCATCTCTTCACCCCACAGATGCCTTGGCATTCCCTTTCTAACCCTGCCTGCCCCTTATCTTTCCTTTTCGTGGTTCAAGATCCTTCTTAATCCTGACCACCTTGAACCCAGCTCACATTCAATAAAGAGGTGAGGAGCAGGAACCTTGGCAGACTTCCTCCTGCCTAATTAGTTAGGACATTGTCCAAGGGAGCTGTGGTGCGGTGGTACTGTCACCAGACTAGTAATCTAGAGACACAGGGTAATGCTCTGAGATTCAAATCCCACGGTGGCCAAGGCCACATAGTTCAAGGGCAATTTGGGATGGGCAATGTTGGCAAGGCTATCAAATTAAATAATTAAAAAAGAAACCCAACCGAGATCAGCTTGTTCAGCGCCACACAGATCCCAGTGGGGACGGTTCAGATATTTATTGCAAAATCTCACTAAGCCATTATAGTTAGCAAGAATGAAGAAAGATAGATTAATAGAGTTATATAAAGCTTAGCAATTGGCCCCTAATACACAAAAGCATTAAATATCAAATTATATTTTCCTCCATCATTCTGTTGGTTTTACAGCAATGCCGAGACAACTAGATGCATATAGTGAGTTGGGAGTAGCTGGAGGTAGATACTCTTTGCTGTGCTGGAGGTACATGCACCTATCCAAATATGGGCAGTAGGAGTTAACTGTGGCAATAATAATATTTATTATTGTCACAAGTAGGCTTACGTTAACACTGCAATGAAGTTACTGTGAAAATCCCCAAGTCGCCACATTCCAGCACCTGTTCGGGTACACTGCGAAGCAACAGTGCTCACCATTGTGTTACCATACCTAATGAAGTAGTATTGTACATTGCACCTTCCATCATTATTACTGTACTCATACACTGTTGCTTTACAATGCTAGGGTCCCAGGTTAGGTTCCCGGCTTCGGTAACTGTCTGTGTGGAGTGTGCACGTTCTCCCTGTGTCTGCGTGGGTTTCCTCCGGGTACTCTGGTTTCCTCCCGCAAGTCCCGAAAGATGTGATATTAGGTACTTTGGACATTCTGAATTCTCCTTCCGTGTACCCCAACAGGAGCCGGAGTGTGGCGACGAGAGGATTTTCACAGTAACTTCATTGCAGTGTTAATGTAAGCCTACTTGTGACAATAATAAAGATTATTATTACCAGCAATCTTTCTGACTTGGCACCAAAAGCCCCATCCAGTCTGGTCATTGGCTGAAGGTAGTACTGGGGCTGGAGACTATGATGAAATATTTATCAACATCAAAGCCTATTCTGACCCGAAGAAGGCCACAAAGGACAGGCAGTGGAATGGTGCTGGTGCTCATAGAAACATCACCTGGAACCATCGGCCAGTTTGAGTGAGAGGCTTCAGATATGTAGACAACAGGAAAAAAAGAGTTTCAATCCAATAAAGATGTTTTGTTCTGAATCATTACTGCGGTAAGTAGGACCCAGTGGAGTCAAGGAGGCGCCTCTTCAACAGTGCAGTCGCTCTGCAGTCAGCTGTGTGTCTGCTTGATTCTGAAGTGTTTTCCTTTGGGTTGTCTAGGCTTTTATTGCAAAGACTGAAGATATGATGTCTGTAGGGAGCAGTGTCAAAAAGATCAGCACAAGCTAGCACAGCTGAATGGCTCCCGCTGTGGAGAAGAACTTGCCCCTGGAGGAAATGGAAATTTGAACTGGAGCCAAGAGTGATTCCATATCTCCGAGTCTGCCTACCCAGGAGAACTCCGGTTACAAACAAAACACATATCTGATAGTTGCTATGGTTTTCACCCACTGTGAGGTGAGCTGAGCTTGTCCACAAACAGCACAGAGATCCATAGACTTTCAAAGTCGGCAAAAAATGATTGCTTCTTGTAATCCAAACAAAAACTTAATAATTCATCAATTCAAAGTGCTAGCCTATACCCTTGAGGACTGTAATAGGAATTCTGCGCAATAATCAAAAGTGCAGCACAAGATGACCCATTATTTGACCATTTTTATGCGTTTAAGGTATGTCTCTAAGGCATTGAGATCGGGATGTTTCCAGGACTGCTTGCCAGTCAGCACAGCTGGGACAACTGCAGAAACACTACAACTAGCCAATAATTCCCTGTTGAAAAGTGAATCCAAGTCGATGCTCATTGAGGGCGAGGCCATGTCTCTCTGTGATGTCATTAGGGGTTAACCTTTGGCCACTTGTTGTCAGATCCAAATGTGAATATCTGCCATGTACTGGGTTCCAATGGGAGGGAGAATACACTTTCAGAAGGGGAAGAGAAGAACGTTGGGAAACAAGTGTTTAAAAGAATCTTTTCATTTGTGGAATGTTTTGCTCTACAAATCTTGTAAACAGAGTTGGATAAATTTGCGTGCTATGGTGATGTCATTGTGTCACTGTTAGTATCCTGAGACACCTGCGACAGCAGAAATGATGCAGCTTCTGACTGTTGTCAACATACATCTGATGACCTAGATTAAAATGTAAAATATTTACCAGTTATCCGCTGGTTGTTCCGCAGATTTGGCAAGCCCTGAGTCTGAATTGCTATGGGTGTGAGTGCTGTTGAATCTCTGCCAAGTGGAATATTTCAAGACAATTAGGCTGGAAGTATATTCTGACCCTATTATCATCTCCTCCCCTGAAAAACTCGTAATCGCTCAGAATACTCAGAATTCGTACAGCACAGGAGGCCATTTGGCCCATCGAGCCTGCACCGGCCCTCAGAAAGAGCACCCTACCTAGGCCCAGTCCCCTGCCCTATCCCCGGAACTCCAGCTTACCTACACATGATTGAACACTAACGGGAAATTAATCATGGCCAATCCACCTAACCTACACATCTTTGGGCTGTGGGAGGAAGCGAGAGCACCTGGAGGAAACCCACATAGATTTGGAGAGAACATGCAAACTCCACACAGTCACCCAAAGCCAGCATTGAATCCGGGTCACTGGTGCTGTGAGGCAGCAGTGCTAACCACTGTGCCAGGGTGCCGCAGTTGGATCAGAGAGCATACACAAAAATAGAATCTGAATGGAGACCAGAATGTTATTAATTTTAATAATAATCCTTTTAATAATCTTTGTTGTCACAAGTAGGCTTACATTAACACTGCAATTAAGTTACTGTGAAAAGCCCATAGTCGCCACATTCCGGCGCCTGTTTGGGTACACAGAGGGAGAATTCAGAATGTCCAAATTACCTAATAGCACGTCTTTCTCAACTTGGAGCACCCGGAGAAAATCCACGCAGACACGGGGAGAACGTGCGGACTCTGCACAGACAGTGACCCAAGCCGGGAATCGAACCTGGGACCCTGGCACTGTGAAGCGACAGTGCTAAGCACTGTAGTACTGTACAGCCCTTTACATTAGAAATAATGTTTTAATGAGGAAGTTTTACGTATTCAGGGAGCTGAGAAATGGGCAGGTCCATCAAGTTGTATTACCGGTGGGTTCTAGAAAGTGGGGGCGTAATTCTCCGCTCCCGGGAAAAATCGAGAGGGCCGTCGTGAACTCAGCCGAGTTTCACGACGGCCTCGGAGGCCGCTCCTCGCCCCCTATTCTCCCCTCCCGGTGGGGCTCCGTAAATCTCGGGCGCGGGGGCGTCGCACCAAGAATGACGCGGCCGGCACGCCTAATGACATCAGCCGCGCATGCGCAGGTTGGCCGGCTCCAACCCGTGCATGCGCAGCTGACGTCATGACGCTGACGGCACGAACCCGCGCATGTGCGGTGGCCGTCTTTCCCCTCAGCCGCCCCGCAAGGCGGGGCGGCTTGATCTTGAGGGGCGGCAGAGGGGAAATAGTGCGTCCGATTTGGACGCCGGCTCGACGATCGGTGGGCACCGATCGCAGGCCTGTCCCCTCCCGAGCACAGTCGTGGTGCTCTTTCCGTTCTAGGCCACCTACAAGCCCCAAACAGGCTTCTCACTCCCGTTTCACGACGGCAGCGACCAGGTGTGTTTGCCGCCGTCGTGAAGCGGCCGCGAACAGCAGGCCGCTCGGCCCATTCGGGTCGGAGAATCGCCGGTCGCTGTGAAAAACGGCGAGCGGCGATTCTTCTGAGCCGGGGGGGGGGGGGGGGAGAGAATCGCGGGTGGCGCGAGGGGGGCGTGAATTTTGTCGGGGGGGGGGCCCTCCCGCGATTCTCCCACGCCACGTGGGGAGCAGAGAATCGCGCCCAGGGTTTTGCGGGTATGGGTTACATGGGTTTCCAATAGGGGGTCATTCAGGAGTAAGGAAAATTCAGGCAAAAATACAAACATATTTTGATTGACCTGGACTGCATAAAGATGTAGCTGAATTTTGCCGTACATGTCACACGTCAGGTAATAGGAAAACGTCAATCAGTAATCAAACCAACACACTTAATGCCATTCTGGCATCTGAAGAACCTTTTACTCAGGTCCTAATTGATTGTATGGGACCCCTGCCTTAAATGAAAAGTGGGAATCAGTGCTTGTTGACCATAATTGATGTGTATACTAGATTTCCAGAGGCCATTTCATTATGGAATATTATAGCTAAGCAGGTTATAGAGGAGTTAACTAAATGTTTTATCAGATACGGCCTACCAAGAGAAACCCACCAGATCAGCGGTCCAATTTTATGTTGAGGTTATTCAGGGAAGTTATGGATAGCTTGGGAATAAAGCAATTTAAATCAATTGTGTATCATCCAGAATCACATGAAACATTAGAAAGGTGGCATCAAACTTTAAAGTCCATGTTGAGGGCCTATAGTCAGGATTATCCAGAGGATTAGGATAAAGGAATTCCATTTGTACCATTTGCAATTAGGGATGCACCTAATGAATCAACTAAATTCAGTCCGTTCAAATAGATTTTTGGTCATGAGGTAACAGGACCACTTAAATTGATTAAGGGGAAATTTGTGAGTCAGCATCCTGAAACTACATTGTTGACTATGTGCAAACACTGCATGTGATGAAAACGAGGCAGATAAAAATCAAAAATTCATAGTTTGTTAGTGGGGAGAAAGTATTAGTAGTTTACCAGTCAGGCCATAGAGTCATAGAGGTCTACAGTACAGAAATGCTCTTCGGCCCATCGTGTCTGTGCCAGTCAAAAACAATCAAAAACAACCACCTAAGCATGAACCATTTAAAACAAGATATAATGGGTCTTGTCAAATCGAAAGGAAATTGAGTGAAGTGAATTATTTGAAAAGAACGGCAGATAGAAGGAAAGCTCACAGAGTGTGTCATGTTGATATGTTCAAAAGTTCTTTTGATAGGGAAGGAAAGAAGGAGGATGTGTTAGTAATTATAATTCAGAGAGCAGAAAATAATCCAGACAATTCTGAATTTGACATTCCTCAAATTAGATTGGACAATGAGGAAGTAATAAGAAATTTGGATAAATTACTGAGTTACCTTCCAGGGGAAAATTAGAGTGACCAGAAAGTTATTATAGTCACATAGAGCTATGTGTGGCAACTAGCTAGGAAGTACAAAGGTGAGTATACATGATGGAGATGTAGGAAATTCTATTCCAATTAAGCAACATCCATATGGACTCAATCCACTCAAATTAGCACAGGTGCAAAAGGAAACTGAAAGCATGCTTAAGAATGATGTCACTGAAGTTAGTTGCAGCGATTGGAGCTCACCTATTGCGATGGTACCAAAACCAGAGGAATGCAACAATTGTGTGTGGATTATAGGAAAGTCAATGCAGTTACAAAGACAGATTTGAATCCTATTTCTTATTTGGAAGTCGGTATTAAAAAGCTGGGACAAGCAAATTTTATTACCAAAATTGACTTACTAAAAGGATACTGGCACCATTATTGGAAAGGGTAAAGGAAGTTTTGTTTTTTGAACATCAAATGATCTATACCAGTTTAAGGTTATGCCATTTGCAATGAAGAATCTGGCAGACAGGATCAGAAGAAAACTTACATATGTAATTGGACACGGAAGGGCAATCCGATGCTGATTGCCAATCCGTGGAAGTTATGGCCCAATGTTTCCCCTGGCTGGGGAAATTGGAACATGTGGCGCAGCCTCAGGATGAGAGGGTGGCGGGATTCGGGGCGGCGGGGGGGGGGGGGGGGGGGGGGGGGGGGGGGGGAGTTGTTGGTGAGCACTTAGGCCTGAGATGAGGAGAAATCACTTCACCCAAGGAGTTGTGAAACTTTGAAATTCCACATGGAAAGGGTTGTGGGTGCTCCATCATTGAAAATATCTAAGACTGAGACAGAGTGATTTTTGATCTCAGAGAATCATTGAATATGGGGAATGTGGGCGGCACGGTGGCACAGTGGTGAGCACTCCTGCCTCACGGTGCTGAGGACCCGGATTCGATCTCGGCCCCGGGTCACTGTCCGTGTGGAGTTTGCACAGTCTCCCCCTGTATGTGTAGATCTCACTCTCACAGCCAAAGGGTAAGTGGATTGGCCACGCTAAATTGCCCCTTAATGGGAAAGAAAAAAGAATTGGGTACTTCAAATTGATTAAAAACAGAATATGGGGAACAGACAGGAAGTGGAGTGTGACAGAAGTTCAGCCATTATTGTATTGAATGGAGATGGAGGCTCAATGGGCCGAATGGTCTTCTCCTACCCCTATTTGTTATGTTTTATAAGTGTGGAATGTAAAACTAGAAAGTTAAATTATATTAATCCCCTCACGGTCAACTCATGTCAGGTGAGAATTGACCAAGTCCCAAGGGTACAACAGAGCTGTGAGCATCTTTGGAATGGAAAGCCAATGTGAATTTACGCAGTGAGTGTGAATGATGAGTTGTGAGAAGAAAAATACATCTACAGTTCGCATTTTTCTGAAACAATAAGTAGCTAAATAAGGGAAGACAGGCACAAAGTTTCAGCTTTAGTAAATGAGCGTACAATTAAACTGAAGCACAATGGGCGGAATTCTCCGCTCCCGGGAAAAATCGTGAAGGCCGTCGTGAACTCGGCCGAGTTTCACGACGGCCTCGGAAACCGCTCCTCTCACCGTATTCACCCCCACCCGGGGGGCTAGGAGCGGCTCTCCGTTATTCTCGGCCGCCGGGCCTTGACGCCTGCGTCAAGGCGGCGTGCCGAGAATGACGCGACGGCGGCACCTATGTGACGTCAGGCGCGCATGCGCAGGTTGGCCGGCTCCAACCCGCGCATGCGCGCCTGACGTCACGACGGCTGACTGCTCAAACCCGCGCATGTGCGGTGGCCGTCTTCCCCTCCGCTGCCCCGCAAGACGTGGCGGCTTGATCTTGCGGGGTGGCGGAGGGGAAAGAGTGCGTCGCTTTGAGACGCCGGCCCGATGATCGGTGGGCACCTCCACCTCCCGGCCCTCGCGCGATTCTCCCACCCGGCATGGGGAGCGGAGAATCGCGCCCAATGTGTTCTATGGAAATATATAGATAATTGTTCAAAATTACACAAAGCATGATATATAAATGAGGTGCATTATTGTCGGAACAATAGTGTTTGCATTTAAACCAACTTCAGGAAATGCAAGTGAGATTACACCAGAATGGGTTGACCGTACCTCACATGGGATTATTCCTGATGTCAGAATGTTGGTTGATACATTTGGGATCATTTCCCAAGTCTGTGCTGCCTTTGGATAGTCTTGCACACTGTCTGCATGTATCAAGGAAGTGTGATTCCCTGATGTATATAACTGGCATCAAAGGCTCCCAAGCAACACACAGCATGACTTCAATGAAACAATATCAGATACCACTAACCTTTAATGCTGGGAGTGGTAATGCCTAAACTTGCCTCTCTTAATAAGTATCCATTATTAACAAACCTCTTATTTGCTTTACAAGTGCTTTTGGTATTGAATCAGTTTGTTAGTCATTGTGGATCAGAGTCCATCACTGATACATTGCTATACAAATCTGTCACACCCCTACTGGATGCTTTCATGGAAGCTTTTTAAAGAAGCTTTGTTGCGAATTTTGAGTTGGAAACGCAGCAGATTATAAACACAAGCCTTTGCAAGGACGTATTCAATGACATGGTGACCCTTGTGACATTAACAATAACATCTGTCCAGAAAAACACACAGTGTAAAGGGTGTGCTGCAGCAGAGAATGGCTATTGCTGCATTAACTCACCTCCAGTGTTTGGCAGACACTCATTGCTCCCAGCTGGTCCAGAAACAGAGCCAACCTGGAAAAACTACCTCGTACAATGATGACATTTAATCCTAATCAAAACATGATTCCCTCATTAAGATCTAAACAGAACTTCTCTTAACAAAATCCTGCCAAATGCAGCATATTTACTTTAGCATTTCTAGCAATAACAACAAGTTACACTTATAATGCATGTATATCAGAATGAAACATCCGAAGGGCGTATAAGCGAAGTATAACTGGGCAATGGTCACGTAGTGGAAATGTCACTGGATCAGTAAGCCGGAGTACCAGGCTATTGCTATGGGGTCATGGGTCCAAATCCCACCACGGCAGCTGGTGGAATTTAAATTCAATTAATAAATCTGGAATTGAGAGCTCGTCTGTGACCATGAAACTATCATCAATGATCATAAAAACCCATCTGGTTCAGTGATGTCCTTAAGGAAATCTGCCATCCTTACCTCGCCAGGCCAACATGTGACTCCGGATCCACAGCAATGTGGTTGGTTGACTCTTAACTGCCCCGTGAAATGGCCTAGCAGGACACTCAGTTCCAGGACAATTAGAGATGGGTAACAAATGCTGGCCTTGCCAGCGATGCTCACATCTTATGAAAAGAAGTATCACCCTGAGCCACAAAAGGAGCTATCAGGTCAGGTGACCAAAACCTTGGTCAAAGAGGTAGGTTTTACAGGTGTTTTAAAGGAGGAAAGTGAGGTGCCGTGGTGTGGTGAGGGAATTGCAAAGCTTGGGGCTGAGGCAACTGAAAATGCAGTTATAATTATAATTAGGAATGTTTGGATTCCAGAAATCTAATGTCCATGTGTCCATCCCTGATGTTTAAAAATGAAAGAACTGACATTTCATAACATCCTCTCCATATTCCAAAGTTATTTATGGTTTGTCCCTGTTACATTCATAGCAACACACAAAGATCCCACAAACATCAATGAGATAAATCAGTTATCTATTTTTGGTGATGTTGGTAGCTGGGGGAAGAATTTTGCCATAAAAGCCAGAAGAACTCACTGCTCTTCCCCCAATAGAGCCATTACAGGGCAGCATGGTGGCGCAGTGGGTTAGCCCTGCTGCCTCACGGTGCCGAGGTCCCAGGTTTGATCCTGGCTCTAGGTCACTGTCCATGTACAGTTTGCACAGTCTCCCCGTGCTTGCATGGGTTTTGCCCCCACAACCCAAAGATGTGCAGTGTAGGTGGATTGGCCACGCTAAATTACCCCTTAATTGGAAAATTGAATTGGGTACTCTAAATTTATTTTTTTAAAAGAGCCATTACATTTTTTTCATCTGCTTGAACATATGGTCAGAACCCGGGTTTGAACATCTTTACTGAAAAGCTGCACCTCCAACAAAGCGGCACTATTTCAACACCGTGTCAGCCTCGATTAAATGTGATGGTCCCCAGAAATGAGGCTTCATGTCCGAATTTTCTAACTTGGGGGCAGGGGCACCACCATCTAATTTAAGGACAGAATTACAGCCTCATACATCACCTCTGTAAAATTGAGGAACCACAGTAGACACATGTCTCCCGCTTCTATCCAAGCTACTGAAGTGCAAAACATACTATTTTTCTCCTCTTCCATCCTCTTATGAAGCAATTACTGCCCTCATTGGATACACACAGATACTTTTTACACCTTGACAATCATTGGTTAACTGAACACAGACCAGAAATTGAGCCTCAGATAGTGCTGATCTGTAATAATAATAATTATTGTCACATGTAGGCTTCAATGAAGTTACTGTGAAAAGCCCCTAGTCGCCATATTTCGGCACCTGTTCAGGGAGGCTGGTACGGGTATTGAACCCACGCTGCTGATCTTGTTCTATGCTACAAGCCAGCTGTTTAGCCCACTGTACTAAACCAGACCCATTAGGACTCAGACAGTAAACTTATCCCACCCACAGACTGCATAATTAGTCCTTTAAATAAATGGGCCATTCCTGTTGCCTTGCATAATTATTGGGCACTCAGAGTTCTTGAAACAGTTTGCATTAAATCTGAGTTTAAATGTCGCTATGTTGATCAACAAAGAAAACTTGTGCAGCGGGAAATGTTACATCTCCGGCAGCTGCCACAGTTCTCATTTGTATTTTGACATTTGTATATTACAACACTATTCAAAGATGTGCTGAGAGTTCTCCCGGAGCCCAAACCAACAAAATTCCCTCAACCAGATGCAAATGATCTCTTTGCTGTTATGGAAACTATTGTACAAAACCTGGCTCCAAAATTTTCCTGCATTACAACAGTAACTTTATTCCAAAATACTGAATTGCTGATGAAACACTTTGAGGGAATATCCTGAAAGGCAATTCCCTTGTTTCTTTCATATATTCCAAACTTAAGGAATTGTTTGGCATAGGAATGAGTCAAGGCATTTTGGACTGTCTGGTTGGATTGGATTTGTTTATTGTCACGTGTACTGAGGTACAGTGAAAAGTATTTTTCTGCATACAGCTCATACAGATCCTTCAGTATTAAAAAGAAAAGAAAATACATAACAGGGCGACACAAGTGTAAATACATAGACACCGGCATCGGGTGAAGCATACAAGAGTGTACTATTAATCAATTCAGTCTATAAGAGGGTCGTTTAGGAGTCTAGTAACAGTGGGGAAGAAGCTATTTTGGAATCTGTTTGTGTGTGTTCTCGCCGGGTCTTTGGGTGTTGCACGGGCCGAAATTTGGACGTTGCGAACAATGGCCAATTCAAAGACTAGAAAGTTATGAAAAGTGGTCTGGAAAAGGATGAAGTGTGTCAGTCACAGAGAACACAAGAGCAATGAAGAAGTTCTCAGGATAATGGAGGAGGAAAGATTGTTAGTTAATATTACCAAGAAAAGGCAACAAAGGTTTGGATTTAGTCACCCGATGGAGGTCTCTGCCATTATCCTGGGAACCAGCTGGAAACCCCCCATCAATTCCATGGGGGAGGCCCACTGTTATTGTGCTGTTTAGCTACTAATGTGGCCACTGTTGGGGCTTCCCGTTGACCTCAACAGTTTGCAGATGCCATGAGTCACCAATAAATTTGCAGTGAGCTCAGAAATAATATGTGTTAATTGGCTCATTAATGAGGTTAATTGACATCTCACCATGAGCAGCCGGGAATCCCAAATCAGCCCCTCTGACTTCTGCATTATCACGGGAGGTTATTCTGCTGCCAGGAGACTTTTTTTTCTTTATTTTTTCAGGGGATATGGGTGTCACTGGTAAGGCCAGTATTACTCTGTGAGGATACTGGACCAGATCCCAACATTTGTTCGGATATCAGAAGAGAACCCCAAACAATTTTTAAAAGTTTGTAAAACTTTCCGACTCAGACTCCGTGGAAGTGAAATAGGTTGCACCCTCTGTTTTTTTTTACTGCGCCAGCTGTATGATTTTTAATACTGCATGTAAATATGCTAGCATCATAGGCAAGTTTGGAATGAATCTCCCACAACAATTTACCACTTCAGGGAATGATTTTAGTTGGGATGTATTCTTCAGGGCTGGTGTTGCCTTAACATCTCTAATCTTCTCTCCCATCAGACACAATCCTTGTGCATGCAGTCTAAAACCCAAATACGTCACTTCACTCACCTGAAAATTACAGTTCTCTCTTTTTAGTCTTACTCCAGCTTTCTGAAATCTTTTTAAAACCCCCTCCAGGTTAGCTAAGTGCTTTTTTTCTGTGGTTCCTGGGATCAGCACATCATCCAAAAAGGGGATCAGGAGTTATAGGGAGAAGGCAGAAGAATGGGGATGAGAAAAATATCAGCCATGATTGAATGGCAGAGCAGACTTGATGGGTCGAGTGGCCTAATTCTGCTTCTATGGCTTATGGTCTTAGGGACTTAGCCAATCTTGAAATGGGCTGTCCATTGTGCAATCAAACATTTCACAAGCAGATGAGACTCCAGCTGGCAATCTGGTGCATGGTACAGGATTGGATTGGTTTTGTTTATTGTCACGTGTACCGAGGTACAGTGAAAAGTAATTTTCTGCAAGCAGCTCAACAGATCATTCAGTACATGGAAGAAAAGGGAATTAAACAAAATTCAAGAAAAAACAAGAAAATACATGAAAATACATAATAGGGCAACACAAGATATACAATGTAACTACATAAGCACTGGCATTGGATGAAGCATACAGGGTGTAGTGTTAATGAGGTCAGTCAATAAGAGGGTCATTTAGGAGTCTGGTAAGAGTGGGGAAGAAGCTGTTTTTGAGTCCGTTCGTGCGCGTTCTCAGACTTCTGTATCTCCTGCCCGATGGAAGAAGTTGGAAAAGTGAGTAAGCCGGGTGGGAGGGATCCTTGATTATGCTGCCCGCTTTCCCCAGGCAGCGGGAAGTGTAGATGGAGTCCTTGGATGGGAGGCAGCTTTGTGTGATGGACTGGGCGGTATTCACGACTCTCTGAAGTTCCTTGCGGTCCTGGGCCGAACAGTTCCCATACCAGGCTGTGATGCAGCCTGATAGGATGCTTTCTATAGTGCATCTGTAAAAGTTGGTAAGGGTTAATGTGGACATGCCGAATTTCCTTAGTTTCCTGAGGAGGTATAGGCGCTGTTGTGCTTTCTTGGTGATTGCGTCGACGTGAATGGACCAGGACAGATTTTTGGTGATGTGCACCCCTAGGAATTTGAAACTGCTGACCATCTCCACTTCGGCCCCTTTGATGCTGACAGGGGTGTGTACAGTACTTTGCTTCCTGAAGTCGGTGACCAGCTCTTTAGTTTTGCTGGCATTGCGGGAAGAGATTGTTGTCGTTACACCACTTCACTAGGTTCTCTATCTCCCTCCTGTATTCTGACTCGCCGTTATTCGAGATCCGACCCACTATGGTCGTATCGTCAGCAAACTTGTAGATGGAGTTAGAATCAAGTTTTGCCACGCAGTCGTGTGTGTACAGGGAGTAGAGTAGGGGGCTAAGTACGCAGCCTTGCGGGGCACCGGTATTGAGGACTATTGTGGAGGAGGTGTTGGTGTTCATTCTTACTGATTGTGGTCTGTTGGTCAGAAAATCAAGGATCCAGTTGCAGAGTGGAGAGCCAAGTCCTAGGTTTTGGAGCTTTGATATGAGCTTGGCTGGGATTATGGTGTTGAAGGCGGAGCTGTAGTCAATAAATAAGAGTCTGATGTAGGAGTCCTTGTTTTCGAGATGCTCTAGGGATGATTGTAGGGCCAGGGAAATGGCGTCTGACGTGGACCGGTTGCGACGGTATGCGAATTGAAGTGGGTCAAGGCGTTCCGGGAGTATGGAGATGATGCGCTTCATGATCAGCCTCTCGAAGCACTTCATTGCAACTGACGTCAGGGCCACCGGCCCTGACAAGGCCTTTACATGTATTAATAGTGACAAACTCCCCTGGAACTGTCATCCAGATCTAGCTGGTGGTACATTGACATAGAATAGGCATAGAATTTACAGTGCAGAAAGAGGCCATTCGGCCCATCGAGTCTGCACCGGCCCTTATAAAGAACACCCTACTCAAGCCCACGTATCTATCATATCTCCGTAACCCCCACTTAACCTTTTTTGGACACAAAGTGCAATTTAGCATGGCCAATCCACCTAACCTGCACATCTTTGGATTGTGGGAGAAAACTGGAGCGCCCAGACGAAACCCATGCAGACACGGGAAGAACATGCAGACTCTGCACAGACAGTGACCCAAGCTGGGAATCACCCTGGAGCTGTGAATCAACTGTGCTAACCACTATGCTACCGTGCTGCCCATGGTACACATGACGCACATCTGACTTGGTGCATGCTAGACCCCCAGCCAACTTTCCACATAAGTCCTCTATTTTAGGTATATGCTACCTGGGTTATTGTTACTTTGGAGTCTCCATATATTTTTACGCTGTTATCTGGCTTGGCCACTGGCACAATGGGAGTTGCCCACTCTTCAAGGTGCATGGGCTTTATCCAAGATCTATATAGCTTCACCCATATACATGGCCATCTTGACAGTAATATTTTCTAATCTCAGGCATTGGGCCCCTCTTTGTAGGTATTAATAAATTTGCTCTCCCACTACTGTGGCAGAGGCTCCTGTGTTTACTTCCATTTTTAGTGGATGACCATTGACCATTAGTATTATTGAGAGATGGGATTTTTTCCTACCTTAATATTATTCAACTCATTTATATTTGGTCCCCCTTCAGAAGTACTTCCCATGCTGTGCACTGGAGCTGGAACCTTGACCTTGCTCGCATCAGGCTGGCCCTGCTTGACCCTACATTTGCTTCTTATTGTCCCTTTCTGCCACAGGTATAACACATAGATTCCTTGAACCTACACTTCTCCTGGGGGTGGTTTCTCCCCCACCGGAAGCACTCTTCACAAATCTTGGTTTGTTGGATGAATCTCTTATACCTCTGCACTCTCAGGTTCTGCATTTCTTTTAAAAAATAAATTTAGAGTACCTATTTATTTTTTTCCAATTAAGGGGAAATTTACTGTGGCCAATCCAGCTACCCTGCACATCTTTTGGGTTCCCCACGCAAACAGGGGGGGAATGTGGAAACTCCACATGGATAGTGACCCAGAGCCGGGATAAACCTGAGACCTTGGCGCTGTGAGCCAGCAGTGATAACCACTGCTGCCCTGGGTTCTGCATTTCTTTGCTCGCCCCTCATCCTTGACAGAGGTGCCACTAGCAGCTTCCCTCCAAACTTGGCAGACCTCACCGTCTTTCACACCTTGAAGCTCCATTATGCCCTTTTCTACACTTTCCATGGCAGGGAAAATTTCTAGCACCTTCTTTAGTGTTATTTTTGCCTCTGCCAGCAGTTTGTTATTTACCCCACACATTAGACGGTCTCTCAACATATCATTAAGGGCAGGCCCAAATTCACAATGTTCAGCTGTTTGCCTCAATCTCAACACAAAAGTTGCTGACGCTTCTCCATGGGCTCTTGATGTTGAGTTGAACTTATGATTCACTTATGAACTCTTCATGATTATCGAGGGCTTCAGCTGGTAATGCTCTTTTACTATTTCAACTAGCTCTTTGAAGGTTTTAGAGGCAAGAGCTTCTGGAGAAGTCAAGTTTCTTATTAAATTGTAGGTTCGGGCACTGCAGGTTGTTCACAATATTATACTCTTCTACTTCTGCTCTCCCTCCATTTTGTTTGCTTTGAAAAAATTATTGCAAGTGTTCGATATATTGAACCCAATCTTACGAATTAGGGTCAAAGGGCTCTAATATTCTGAATAGAGGCATTGTTGTAACTTGCTGAGGCTTGAAAGGAAGTAGCTTGAATGACTTGCACACAAGACTGCTCTGTCTTTCTTTATGGCAATTTGAATGCGTCCTGTTGATCCTTGTCACCAATGTAATAATCCAAGGATGGGCAACCACCAAGTTTAGTAACTAAATGAACTATTTATTGTAAGGAATAAACTATACACATGGTGTAAGAAATATGCGAGCAGGGCAGCACAGTGGTGCCATGGTTAGCACTGGGCTTACGGCTCTGAGGACCCGAGTTCGAATCCCAGCCCTGGGTCACTGTCTGTGTGGAGTTTGCACATTCTCCCCATGTTTGCGTGGGTTTCGCCTCCACAACTCAAAGATGTGCAGGCTAGGTGGATTGGCCATGCTAAATTGCCCCTTAATTGGAAACAAATAATAATTGGGTACTCTAAATTTATATTAAAAAAATCAATATGTGACCGACATTTTTGACCCCAGTCCCAGACAGGCTGGGGAAAACCGCTCTCAGCTCCAGGATTAGCGATCGCCGGCTCGATTGGCCGATCAGGTCACATGACCCATCAAAACCTCCCCCGCCCCCCACAAAGCCCAAAGGGGCTCGCGACTACAATGTGCTCCTGAATTGCTGCCACATTCACAGTAACAAATTTACACGCAGCAGCTTCCCATTGAGACACCAGCAAGGCTGATGTTGTATTTTGCTTCTCAGTGAAAGTCTTGGTTTAACAGAACTGTCGGTATATCAGCCTGCATTCATGAAGCAAAAGGCATTGCAGAGAAATAAATATACCCTTCACTGCTGCTGCTTAGAAATGCTGCAAATATATTCATTTCACACGCTGAAGGAGTGCACTCAGAAAAGACAGCACCAAGGGCAGCACGGTGGCCTAGTGGTTAGCATAACCGCCTCACGGCGCTGAGGTCCCAGGTTCGAACCCGGCTCTGGGTCACTGTCCGTGTGGAGTTTGCACATTCTCCCCGTGTCTGCGTGGGTTTTCGCCCCCACAACCCAAAAATGTGCAGAGTAGGTGGATTGGCCATGCTAAATTGCCCCTTAATATAAAAAAAAATAATTGGGTAATCTAAATTTATAAAAAAAAAAAAAAAAAAAGAAAAGACAGCACCTGTTCTGTGTTGAGCATGTGGTTTAACTGTTCATGGGTTTTTGGCTCCATTATTGTTTGACTCCGGTTTCACAAGGAGATTGTAAGTGCTTATTTACAAAATACAACAATCTAAACTAATGAGCATCAGGGAGGGAGATCAAGGCTCTAATAACCTATTCATGAGGTAACTATACACCAACTTCTCACTGAACTCGCAGGTGTATCTACTCTGTCAATATGAACCATACATAAAGTAAAATCTCATGAGGAAGGAGAACTGAAAAAGTAATCTTGGCTTCAGAATGCTTTCACACTAGTATTGTGTAACTAAACTGATGTTCTCGTCATAACATTTTTTATATTCCTTCATGGGATGTTGGGGTTCAGACACGGAAACAGTCCAAATGCAGCAAGACCTGGACAATATCCAAGCTTGGGCTGAGATGTGGCAAGTAACATTTATGCCACGCAGGTGCCAGACAATGACCATCTCTAATAGAGAGAATCAAACCATCATCCCTTGACATTCAATGGCATTACCATCTCTGAAACCCCCATGTTTTTAAAATAAATTTAGAGCACCCAATTAATTTTTTCCAATTAAGGGGCAATTTAGCGTGGCCAATCCACCTAACCTGCACATCTTTAGGTTGTGGGGGCCAAACCCACGGAAACACGGGAAGAATGTGCAAACTCCACACGGACAGTGACCTAGAGCCGGGATCGAACCTGGGACCTCGCGCTGTGAGGCAGCAATGCTAACCACTGTACCACCATGCTGCCCTGAAACCCCCATTGTTAACATGCCGGAGGTTACCATTGACCAGAAACTGAACTGTATTGCCACAATGGCTACAAGAACAGACCAAAGGTTGGAAATTCAGGGAGGCTGAGGTGTCACTGGACTAATAATCCAGAGACCCAGGTACACAGGGAGAATGTGCAAACTCCACATGGACAGTGACCCAGGGCCGGGATTTGAACCCGGGTCCTCAGCGCCGTAGGCAGCAATGCTAACCACTGTGCCACCGTGCTGCCCTAAAAATCCAGTGATGACCATGAAAACATTGTTGATTGTTGTAAAAACACATCTGATTCAGTAATTTCCTTTAAGGAAGGAAATCTGACCCACATGTGACTCCAGACCCACAGCAATGTGGTTGACTCTGAAATGCCCTCTGAAATGGAACAGGAAGAATGTGCAAGGTCAATTAAGGAATGGGCTGGGCCCAGCCAATGATGCCCACATCGCATATAAGAATGGAAAAAAAAAATCTGCAGAGAGTAACCCACTTCCTTACTCTAAAAAGCCTGTCCACCATCTATAAGCAGCATGTCAGAAATGTGATGGAATGATGCCTGGATGATAACACTCAAAAAGCTCAACACCATCCAGGACAAAGCAGCCCTGCTTGATTGGCAACCCATCCATCATAATTACCACTCACTCCCTCCACCACTGATGCGCAGTCGCAGCCATGTGTACCATTTAAAAGATGCACTGCAGGAACTCACCAATGCTCTTTTGACAGCACCTTTCAACCCATGACCTCTTTCATCGAGAAGGACAAGAGCAGGAGATACATGGTCACCCCACCACCTGGAGGTTCCCCTCTGAATCACTCACCATCCTGAATTGGAAATATATCACTGTTCTTCACTGTCGCAGTGTCAAAGTCCTGGAACACCCTCCCTAACACCACATGGACTGCAGCAGTTCAAGAATACCACCTTCTGAAGAGCAACTAGGGATGGGAAATAAATGCTGGCATAGCCAGCGATGCCCACATCCAATAAAAAGAATAATTAAAAATCAGATAGCCACACACACATTCATAAGCACTCCAACTCACACATTCACACATCTTTTCACACATACACTCAAACACTCGGGGGCTGGTTTAGCTCAGTTGGCTAGACAGCTGGTTTGTGATGCAGAGCGAGGCCAGCAACGCAGGTTCAATTCCCATACTGCTGAGATTATTCATGAAAGCACTGCTGTCTCACGGCGCGGAGGATCCCGGGCCAGGTCACTGTCCGTGTGGAGTTTGCACATTCTCCCTGTGTTTGCGTGGGTTCCACCCCCACAACCCAAAGATGTGCAGGGTAGGTGGATTGGCCATGCTAAATTTCCCGTTAATTAGAAAAAAACACACAACCACTCACACAGACTTATGAACATACATGCAAACTTACATACATACACATGCACTCACAGAGGTACATACCTACGACCATGCAAACATCTTGCTGAGGTTGCTGGGAAATTACTTCAGCTCCTTTTCCCATTCCCAACCTTGCCCCAGTTCACTAGCTGGAATCAGCTAATTCTGTAAAACCTGTAGCCTGAACATGTTTTACTTCAGATGACTGAGCCAGCTGATAAATTTGCTCAGTTCACACAGGGTTACTGAATCTCACGTTTTTGTCAAAAGCTGATGATGACTTGCCACCGTGTCTGTGATTGGGGTTCAAGGGGGTGATGGAGGGTGGTGAGGGGAGGTGAGTCATCAGGGCAGGGTAGGAGTGAGAGATGGAGGAGAGAATGTGATCAGCCATCATGGAGTGAGGGAGCGATGGATAGAGGCTGCTCCAGGCCCACAAGGAGTGCTACAAAAGTGTCCTTGAACTGGCAGAATCTGTAAAGTATTATGGTTGGTGACTGTTATGTTGGGGCAGTGCCCTCTAAGAGGTGAGTCACATGAGCACTGGTGACATCATCAGTCAGATGTCCAGACTTTAGGCCCAGTCTTGTTTTTAAGGCTGTGAGAGTACACAGTATAAAATAGTAAAAACCTACCTGCGTGTTACAGCAGTACACAAATTGTATGTTCTTTGGTTCTGACTGCAGCCTAGTAAATGGCCCAGTGCAGAACAACTGGCAATGAGGGTGGGATTTACGGCGGCCAGCGTGAGAGAGGAAGAATTTTTTTAAATATATCGGACCAACAGGAGAGGGACGTCACTTGGCTGCAGGACCCGGTAAGAAAGAGCGAGGGGAAAGGACGGCAGATTCCCTTTTTTGGTGACCCTTTCAAATCTATTACACAATTTTCTATGTAAAGGTCAATCCTGGAAATGGGAGCAAGGACCGTGAGTAAACTTATCTCACTGTCAAACAGGCACTTCAGAGGTCGGATGTCTTGGTTCACTTCGACCCTCGGTTGTCCTTGCAACTGGCGTGTGATGCCTCACCTTGTGAAATTGGTGCAGTGCTGTTGCACACCCTATGCAATGGAAAGGAGAGGCCAATTGTCTTCAATTCACCCTCTCTAACCAGTGCAGAAATGAGATAAGCATAACTAGAGCAGGATAATTTTCACCGTGAGGAGATTTTACCACTACTTACATGGCCGCCGCTTCGTTCTGCTGATAGATCATCGTCCACACACATCCATCTTCCGCCAGTACTCCTGGATTCTCTCAATGATGGTCAGTAGGCTTCAGAGGTGGGCCCTCCTCCTGTCACCGCACTCGTTCAATATCAAATACAGGCGGCCTGGACCAGCTGGGCCAATTGGCCTGTTTCCACGCTGTAAACATCTACGACTCAATCTTAGCAGCACGCAAACGCAGATGTATTGTCCAGACTGCCCCAACCCTAGAATGGAGAGCAATCCAGTAGTGGGCTGAAGATTCTCTACTTCTCCCAATCTGAAAATGTGCCGGTTAAGGCAGCTCAAGTAAAGAATGTTACCATAAATGACCCCGTTCTGAGCCAGGTGATGGACCTGGTCCTGAAAGGGAAGGTCGGTAGGAACCATCGGGAATTGAAGCCATATATGTCCCGGCGGGAGGAGTTATCGGTTCAAAACAGCTGCTTATTATGGGGATGCAGGTGCTCATTCCTCTGATCTTAAGATTCAAGGTGCTGGAGCAATTGCACCAGTGCCATCCAGGGTGGTGAGGATGGAAGCTTGCCAAGAGCTATTTTTGGTGGCCGTTTGTGGATACTCAGATTGAGGAAAAAGCCAGTTTGTACCAAGCTTACACCAAAATCAGGAACACACCACCACTGTTGCTGACGTTGATTCTGTTGAACCCCTTGAGGGTCAAATGCTGGTGGTGATTGATGCCCATTCCAAGTGGCTGGAGGTGCCAGTCCATTTCAATTGAACTGCTCATCGAGAAATTGGATGAAACATACGCGAGGTTCGGAAACCCTGAACAGATTGTTAGCAACAATGGTCCTCAGTTCCTTGTGCAGGAATTCACGTACTGTGTGGAATGGAATGGCATTCGGCACATTAAGTCGGCACCTTATCATCCCTCAACCAATGATCTTGCAGAAAGGTTCATGCAATCAGTGAAGCACTAATTGAAAGCTTCACAGGGGGAGGGGTCATTAGTTCAATGTATCAATAGCTTCCGGGCCATGTACCGAAACACACCTCATACCACTATCCAGAAATCGCCAGCTTACATGTTGATGAAAAGGAAGCTACAAACCACATTTGACCTCTTGTTACCTGAAGAAACTCACGAGATTGTCGAGAAGAACCAATTATCCCAGATGTCCAGAAGGGAAACAAACTCCCAAGAGGCACCCCTCTTCTGTCATGGTGAGTAAAAACGGGCCCAGAGCTACAGCATGACTGACCAGTGGCTACTTGCCATGATACTGGCCAAGACAGGTCCATATCTTACACGGTCCTGACTAGGGAGGAGATTGTGTGGCGATGGCATGTTGACCAGCTGTTAGCGACACACGCCCTAGTGTTGGAACCATCGATCACCACAGGGCTTCAAGTCGGGGCCTCGGCCTTACTACATAAAATCAGTACACCATCCCTGGAGCAAACCAGCATCGTCACTGAGGATACAGCCATTGTCGCAGAGACTATCTGTACGCCCCAGAGGGATGCACTCTCTTCACCTAGTGACCTCAGTATCCCTAAAGTGGGAAACAATCCTGTGCCAGAAGTAAGGAGGCAGCTGGCGCGACAAAAGCACCCGCCAGACAGACTGTCTCATTAATTGTACATCATGTTTGTATGTCTGCTGGAAAATGCTTTTCTTGTCTCTATAAATAGTTTTGCTGCTGGGCAAATGTATGGCTTTTGGAAATATTGGAGATGTTTGCGTAAGAGGAAGTTTCAAAGGAAAGGGGGAGGGTGTGTTATGTATTACAGTTGGTGGCTGTTATGTTGGAGTAGTGTCCCTTTAAGAAGTAAGTCATGTGAGCACTGGTGACATCATCAGTTGGGTTCACAGGCTATAGGCCCAGTCTTGTATTTCAGTCTGTCAAAATACTAAAAACCTACCTGTTGGGTTACTGCAACCCAGGAGTTGTATGTTCTTTGGTGATTCTCCAGGCCCCGATGGGCTGAGCGGCCGTCCATTTTTGGCCAGTCCCACCGGTGTGAATGACTCAACGCACGTACTGGCGGGATCTGGCAGATAAGTCGGCGGGGGTGGGCTCGGGGATTGCGGGAGGGTTCCCGCCGGCGTGGGGACTCAGGGCGGAATTCTCCCATTCAGCGGTAGAAAGTTTCACAACGGCATGAACGGGTCTCTGGGAGTACCGATTCTGGCTCCTACAGCGGGCCAGCACGGCACTGGAGCAGTTCACGCCGCTTCAGCCTCCTATCTCGGTGCAAACTGTGTGTCGTGGGATCCGCACATGCGCAGTGGCGCTGGCGCCAACCCTCACATGCACGGTGGCCTCCCTCAACGTGCCGGCCCCGACGCAACATGACGCGGGAGTTCAGGGGCCGGCATGGAAGAAAATAGGCCCGGGGAACAAGAGGCCGGCCCGCCGATTGGTGACCCACGATCGGGGGTCAGGCCCCATCGGAGACGCCCCCCAGGATTGGAGCACCCCCCCCCCCTCATTGGCTGCCCCCGGCCCTGCGCGCAGAGTTCCCGCCGGCTGCGACCAGGTGTGGACGGCGCCGGCGGGACTCTGCCTTTTTAGAGCGGCCGATCGGCCCATCCGGCCGGAGAGTCGGAGGCCCAGGCCGTGTACAGCGGCCCGCGCCAGGCGAGCGCTAAACACGCCGGCGGCAATGGCGCCGCTTCTCCGCTGAGCGGAGAAACGCGTGCCGGCGTCGGGGCGGCGTGGCCCGATTGCAAGGATTCTCTGGCTCGTCCCCGGGCTGGGAGAATCCCGCCTTTTGTCCCCAGAAGGGAGGATCCCGACCATTGAGCGGGATTTTCCGACCACCCGCTGGGCCGGAGAATCGCCGGGGTGCGGCGTGAATCCCACCCCGCTGCCCCGACGCCGGCTGCCGGATTCTCTGGCACCAGATTTTCGGCGGGGGCAGGAATTGCACCAGTCTGAGGCCATTGGCAGCGCCCCCTCCTGCCGATCCTCTGGCCCATGATGGGCCGAGTGGCCGCCCGTTTTCAGCGGGTCCGCTGGCGTAAAATACATCAGGTCCGTACCGGCGAGACCTGGCTCTGTGGCCGGCCTGCAGAGTCCTCGGGGGGGCGCAGGGAGATCTGGCCACGGGGGGGGGGGCCCATGGTGGCCTGGCCTGCGATCGGGGCCCACCGTGGGGGCACTCTTTCCCTCCGCACGAGCCGGTGTAACGGTCCGCCATGGCCGTCGCGGAGAAAACCCCTCGCTGGCAATCCTGCGCGTGGGCCTACTTGCGCCAGCCAGCGGAGTCCCTTCGGCGCCAGTTGGCGCAGCGCCATGCCCTTTGATGACGGCTGGCGTGGCGCCAACCCCACCGGTGCCGGCCTAGCCCCTGAAGGTGCAGAGGATTCCGCACCATCCGGGCGGCCTGACATCGGAGTGGTTCATGTCAATCCTCGGCGCTGGTTCGGCCTGCTCCGCCGGGTAAGGGACAATCCCTCCCATTGTGTTTCAAATAGGATAAACAAGATACCTTCGACAATATGTAAAAGGTGAATATCACCATGTGTTTGTGTGGATAAGAAGCCAAAAACAAGTCAAAGACTCTTCTATCAGTTTACCATCAATCATAGTTTGAAGGTGGTGACAATTTAAACAAGATGGTACTTGCCTCAGAAGAGGTTACAATATATTTCCAGAGAGCAATTAGCTGAACCACCAACACACACAGAGCAGCAATATGGTTTCAGTCTTGCTGATATACACCCTGACAAAGCAATAAAGTACAAGCTATGGCAAAATGTTATAAGTAACATCTTTAAATTAACTATGAAATAAGCATTTATACATGGGCAGTTAACTCCGATCCAATGAGCCTATGATAGTTTACAGAAGTGGAAGCTCCCTGATGTTGGACAGCATGTAAAGAGAAATACTGAGAAAATCTGCAACAGAAACTGCTGGTGACACACAGCAGCGAGGCTAGAATTCTAGACAGAAGAGACTTGTCCATGTAATGGGCGTGCACTCCACTTTAAAACATTGCGGAGTCATTTCCATAACCCTCAGCTAACACTGCAATGGAGTATTTGTGTTCCAAACCATTTGGAAATAATCCCTAATCTACTTCAACCGATTTTCTGTACTTGCAGTACAGCTGTGTTTTTCTCATTTTACTGACAATGAAAAGGTAATTGGCCTGGGTTCAAATATTCAATAATCGTTCTACTGACTCCTCCTATCTGTGCAAACACCATTAATCTGCTTTCTTATTGGAACAAGTCAGGTGGTGACACAGACTGCCACACCCCAACAACATGAACCAAAGCAAACAGCAGGAACTGATATCTTTACATTACCTATTTTGAAGGGTTGTTATTTTGCAAGGAAGGTTGTTTGAGAAAGCGTTGCCAAGAATAGTTTGCACTGAACACTCAGCTGAAGCTGTGCTTTACACCATGATCATTCACATGACAACATGTTTTCAAAGCACAATGAGCTGGATTCTCTGCACCCCGACGCTGAAATTGCGGCCGGCGGCGGGGCAGAGAATCCAGTTTGACGCCATAATCGGGACGGGTGCCGGTTCGGCGACTCTCCAGGCACTGAAAATCGGCGTCACCAGGCAGTACGGCGCGCCGCCGGAGACCATTGCCAGAGGCCCGCTCTGACATTCGTCACCCCCGACCAACCAAATTCCTGACTATTGCTGGTCAGGGTGCTTGCATGGCGGCTGCAGACTCAGTCCGCAGCCACCCTGGTCGGGGGCAGGCGGATTGGAGGCCAGGGGGCCTTGTAGGCGGCCTAAGAATTATGTGTGGGGTTTGAGGGTCGGGGGGATGGCCGATCGGGGGTGGGGGTCTCCTTTATGGGTCTACCTCTGCGGTCCGAGCCAACCAGGGAGTATGGCGCGGCCGCTGGAGGCTGGCTCTGTGCGCATGCGCGGCCGCTGGAGAAGTGCGGGGGCCCGTATCTGCAGCAAAAGCTGCGAGATTTACTCCGGGTCCCTGCTAGCCCCCTGCAGGGCTATAAATTAGTTTCACTTTTTTCCAGGATGTTCAGGAGTAAAACGCCACTCTTTTGACGCCGGCATGGGGACATAGTCTCAATAATGGAGAATTCTGACACAATTCCAAAATGTGGCTTCCATTTCATTGCAAACATCTGCCTGAGAGATCTGACCAAACGTACTTGTTAAGGCCTACTGATCATGTTTACACTGGAATTAAATCTGGGCCTCTTATTCCAATGGAAATATGACAGAAATATATTCAGAAAGGTCTCAAACTGCTTAATATTGAGCAGGACAATGGTTATGAATACCACACAAGAGGAAAAAGTGCCACTCACCCATCACTCCCCTAATCTCCCTGACCTAAATTAACTCCCCACACTCCCATATTTCCAAATGGAAATTTAATCCCCACATTTAAATCTTTGCACCTTTCCCTATCTCTTCCAGCCCAAACTCCAACTCGTTCTCTGCCTTTCACTCTGGGCTCTAACATATTCCCCCTCCATTTGGTCCATCATTGGTGTCTGTGTCTCCTCCATTTACTCATCCACCTCTTCACAACTCAACATTTATTTAAAAAATACCCCATTGACCATGCCTTTTGACACCTTTAGCACCTCATTTGGCTTGGAATCCACTTTTAACTGTTTCTGTGAAAGGCAACTGGGCTTTTTTCTGTGTCAGAGATGATATATAAATGCACATTCCAACACACGCCCGGCTCCTGTCCCATATTCTGCTGTAAACTTGAGGTAATCAAAAACTCTGCTGCCTGTGTTCTACTCAAGTCCCATTCACCCATATCCCTATGCATAATGACCTACATTGACGTCAGATTAAAAATGTGCCTTCCCATTGTTCTTTGTTCTTTTCTCAGCAAATACTTGGATAGGATGGGTATAGAGGGATACAACACAAGGAAAAGCTGAAGGTTTTGGCCAAGGGTGGTATCATGACTGGTACAGGCTTGGAGGGCCGAAGGCCCTGCTCCTGTGCTTTGTTCTTTGTTCATCTACATAGAAGTAATTAGTGAGAAAGGTCAGGATTAGGGTGAACAAAAAAGTGATCATCTACACACCAACAACTGGCAGAGGCTTTCGGTAGAATGTTGGCTGTTTGCTTAATCAAAGAACTCCCTCGTTTACAATAAGGTGATTGAGAGTTTTATCAGTTTGTGGCTTAGCTATTACGAAAATTATCACATGGAAACTTATTTTTTCCCTTTTCCTCTAAGTCCAGTTGAACCTCCAATCACCTCATCATGAACAATGATCATGAAAATCTACATCTAGATGGTGTCCTGGGTGAAGGGATGAGAAAAAGCAGCCTGTAAGAGGAATGAAGGAAGAATGTTCAGTAATTAGTATGAGCATGTCACTAATTTTATGTTTAAATTGATTAAAAGGATGGTAATGGTTTATAAGAAAACTGTTCTCATTTTATTTAAAATAATTAAAAAGGTTTTGAAGCCGAACACCTCAGTTGGCTTGTTTGCTGCCCGAGAATTATTCTCTCTCCAAGGTATGGCTGACTTGAACAATGGATTGTAGCTGGTAAAACAGTCCTAATTAATAATGTTTGAAAAGGAATTGAATGAAAATCCAGACAAGTACGTGGGGGCTTCATTGAATGCCACACTCAAGCAGGAGGATGATGGACCCAGAGCACAGTGTGATCCAATGCTGGTGATATCTCTGGTACAATCAATGTTCCTCAGATTAGTAATAAAATATTAGGGGCTGGTTGAGCTCAGCTGGCTAGAAAACTGGTTTGTGAATCAGATCGAGGCCAGCATCGCCGGTTCAATTCCCAGACCGGCTGAGGTTTTTCATGAAGGCCTGCCTTTTCAATCTTACCCTTCATCTGAGGTGCAGTAATCCTCAGGTTAAATCACCACCAGTGAGCTCTTCCCCTCAAAGGAGAAGCGCACTAGGGCGACTTTACCTCATAAAATATTAGCACGTATGTCACAACTTATTTCCCTTTGTTAGATGTCAATTTTGTGTGTAATTCTAACTGTTCAGATTTCGTTTTGACCCTGAGGTGAGCTTCAGACCCCATAGACTCTCTACTATCTTCTTTTTAGGAAATTCCTCGGAGTCGAGGATGATTTGCTTCCACAACACAAATGAGTTCTCAGGTGACTGAGGAGTCCAATGCGTGACCTACAGCCTCTGTCACAGGTAGGGCAGATGGTGGTTGGAGGAGCAGGTGGGGTGCCCAGGTTGCCACATGCTCCCTTCACCATTGACGCGTGGATTCAGCTTACTCGCAGCGATGAAATTGGAGGTATTCAGCTCCTTCCTGGATGCTTTTCCTCCACCTCGGGTGGTGTTGGGCCAGAGATTCCTAGGTGTTGGTGCGGATGTTGCACTTTATCAAGGGGTCTTTGAGGGGCTGTCCTTGAAGTGTTTCCTCTGCCCGCCTGGACTCTTTTGTGGTGTTGAAGGTCTGGTTAGAGCACTTGTTTCGTGAGTTTCATGTCCAGCATGTGGACAATGTGATCTGCCCAGTGCAGCTGGATCGAGCATGGTCAATGCTGCGCTGCTGGGGATGTTGGCCTGAGTGAGAATACTGATATTGGTGCACCTATCCTGCCAGAGGATTTGCAGGATCTTGCACAGGTGGTACTTCTCCAGGGTTTTGAGGTGCCTGCTATACATAGCGTGTAAGCTGGATTCTCCGATTCTGAGGCTATGTCATAACGCTGGCATGGGAACTTGGTGTTTTACGCCCGAACATTCGGTGCAAAACGGCCACCGATCCTCCGTTTTGCTGGGGGATAGCATGCTGGCAGCATAGAGCACCCGGCAATAGCTGCCGATATGGCGTGGATAATTGCCGGGTCCATAGCCGTGCATGTGCATGGCGGTGTCCTGCAGCGGCTGTGCAGTGCAACATGGCGCTGGCTGCGTGCGGACCTGGCCTGCAAGATAATGCCCTCCCTTTGGCCGGCGCACGAGCCCCGGACCACCTCCAACAGTGCTCCCAGCCCCTGACAAAGTCCCCCATGCCTGCGGATCGGCCAACCCCCCGACTGTGATGGCACTGGACTGAGTCGGGGGTAGAGCATCGGGGGGGGGGGGGGGGGGGGGGGGGGTGGGCCTCAGGCAATATCCTGAGGCCGTCGATACGGCGCGCACCGTATTCGCAGAGTACGCCATTTTAGAGAGGGCAGAACATCGCGAAACGCCCCCCTCCCCAATTTGGTCGGAAACAGGTATTCTCCACCGATCGGCGAACGCGATTTTGGCTTCAGCGACCAGAGAACCCCACCCCGTGTCTCTGAGCCATATAGGAGGATGAGTATCATTACTGATCTGTAGACCATGAGTTTGGTGCTGGCTCTGAGGTTCTGTTCCTCAAATACTTCCTTCCTCATGTGACTAAAGTCTGCGCTGGAACACTAAAAGTAGTCGTGAACTTCCTCGTCAATGTCTGCCCTTGTTGATAGTAGGAACCCAAGGCATGGAAAATGGCCCACATTGTCCAAGGCCCCATCATGGACTTTGATAACTGGAAGGTAGTGCAGTGTGGCGGGGACAGGTTAGTAGAGGACCTTTATCCTATGGATGTTTAGTAGAAAGCTCATGCTCTTGTACACTTTGGTGAAGGTGTTGATGATGGCTTGCAGCTTGACCTCCAATTGTGTGCAAATTCAAGCATCAGCTGCATACTGTAGTTCAATGAGAGAAGATGGGACAACCTTGTATCTGGCCTGCAGGCTGCAGGGGTTGAACAGATTCCCATTTGTTCTGTAGTTTATCTCCACTCCAGCTGGGACCTTGCAGGTGTGAGAGTGAGATGGAACATTGCAGCAAGGAAGATCGAGAAGAGCATGACACAGCCTTGCTTTGCCATTTTATCATGGAGTACGTGGAGGATGGTGACAAACATTTGGGGTGGGTAAAACAGAAGAGGACACTCCACAATTCCTCATGGTTGACAGTCTTGAAGGCCTTTCTGAGGCCAAAGAAGGCCATGTACAAGTGTTAATTTTATTTGTTATGGGTCCGGACCAGAACCCAATTTTGGTTAAGATCCCAGACTAGAATCCAACTATTTGCATTTGGTAAAACTGAGGAAATGTTACTGCACCATAGGAGTGATGACATTGACCAGTAGACAGCTTTTGTATTAAAACAAACTTTAATTTCAATAGAGAATTAAGCATAATAGCAACAAATAAATAGCTAGATCGTTAACAGGTACAACATCTTAACTTGCTTCTTGAAATCTGCCTCTACATTCCACTTAAGCAAACCCATATATTTCAAATACCACTCATGTACACAGTTAACATCCAGGTTTTATTTGCTTATCCTGGTATGGAATTCTTGGAGAGAGAAACCTTCTTAGGACCAAGTTGAAAACCTCATGTTCAGCTTAGAGTCCTGGCAAAAATGCCTTTTCCATACAGACATGGCCCCTTACATTAGCTACACCAGCTGCATTCAAAGCACACAGCATTCTTTTGTCCCGCGTTACAAGATGTCCCTTGATTTGTTTAGCCAGGCTCAAACTGTGACAACGTTACATTAGCTCTATATCTGCAAACAGGTATAATGGCTTTTAACATCTATTAGCAAAATACTTCCCCTGCAAATATCACTGATTACCTCACTTTTAAGCACAACTCTAACAAACGTACTGGATGGGATCCTCCGTCCCACCAGACCTGTTTTGTGGGGTGACACACCCCGCCGGCAGTAGGATCCTCCGTCCTAACAGCCGGCCAATGGGGTATCCCATTGTGGCTACCCCCACCGCTGTCGGGAAATCCGTGGGCGTGAGTGCGCTGCCGACGAGGCAGAGGATCCCACTGGAGAATCCCGCCCACTGTTCAGCATTTTAACCTAGATTTTAATAATATTACTGCGAAAATACAAATGATAAAGTATGACAATTTCTTCCATTCATCACATGTTCTCTGCATTTCTCCTTCATTGGCCTTCCAGTTTCACAACGTTGCTTCGCTCCATCCCTCAGTTCATAGTCTGCTGAAACATTTTCTTGTCTGTTACCTCCAAACTCAACTATTCGAAGGCACCTCTTGTGCATCCTTGATTTTAATAACTCCATTACTGGTGGCCGAACCGTCACCTGGGCCCCAGGTACTGGGGGCGAGATTCTCCCATATGGGGAGAAATCGTAAGGCTGGCGTCAAACCCGGGCGGGTTTGACGCCAGCCCCCCCCCTTCCCGACTGGGAACCGATTCTGGTCCCCGGTCAGGGGCTAGCAGCCCGACGCCGTAAGCTCCGGCATCACGGGCTTAACGAATTTTGTTAAGCACGCTTGCCGGAGTTAGCGCCGGCTGACGCGTCATATGACGTCAGCCGCGCATGCGCGGATTGGAAGACTCCAACCCGCGCATGCGCGGATGACGTCATTGCGCATTTGCGCGAAACCCGCGTATGCGCGGGCCGGGTTGCCCCTCAGCCGCCCCGCGAATGGATACTGCGGGGCGGCGGAAGGAGAAATAGTGCGCGGGCATCGGGCCCGCTGCCCGCGATCGGTGCCCACCGATCGCGGGCCCATGGCACCCTTGGCACGGCCGTGGTACTGCCGTGCCAATCGGTGCCATGGTTATAAAATGCGAGTGTTTACGGCCGTTTTTACGAACGGCCAGACCAGGTGTGTTTGCCGTTCGTAAAAACAGCCGTAAAGGGCTGGGAACTCGGCCCATCTATCAGCTGTGAATCGCTGCCGGCCGTAAAAAAAACGGCGGCAGCGATTCGTGTCGGGAGTTGGGCGGGGGGGGGGGGGAGAGAATAGCTGGAGGGCGTCGGAACAGCGTGGCCGTAAAATTATACGAGCAACGCTATTCTCCGCACCGTCGGGAGTGCGGAGAATCTCGCCCTGGTATTCTCTCCCCAAACGTCCCTGCCTCTCCTTCTCTTGTTCCTCCTTTCAGCTCCTCAAAACCTGTCTCTTTGACTGAGCCATCACTGACTCATGGCACAAATACATCAACCATCCTGTAACTATTCCTTTTCTAAATTAAAATAAAATTCCAATTAAGGGGCGATTTAACATGGCCAATCCACCTACCCTGCTCATCTTTTGGGTTGTGGGGATGAGACCCAGGCAGAAATTGGGAGAACGCGCAAACTCCACATGGAGATGACCCAGAGCTAGGATCGAACCCGGGTCCTCAGCACCATGAGGCAGCAGTGCTAACCACTGGGCCACTGTGCTGCCCCTGTAACTAAGTATTCCTGTTGGCATTCCTCAGCTCAGACTCGATTGCTCACATGGAACCGTTTGTTTTCATACAAGTGCCCAGCCACTTCCTTCCCACATTGGTGACAAAACGGCCTTTCCATTCTCACCTACCTTCTGCTGCCCTGCATATTATGGCAGTGGAGGTTGATTGAGGGCCATAAGTGGGCAAAAACTGGTCACTTAAGAGCCTCTGTGGGCTAAGGGGGTGAGCTTGTGTGCACCTTACCCATCCCCTATGGGCTGAGATGGGGGTGGATTTTAAGGTCGTCTAGCCAGCCAACATATTTTATGTGCCCCCTCACCCCTGGCCCCCCCCAGCAAAAAAGCCCCAGATGGGGGCCTGTAAAATCCAGCCCATGGAGCTTGGCCTTGAAATTTTATTGGAATTTCTCCCGGATGGGAATATCAAAGGTGATGCATAAAACGCTAACTTACCGTGACCTGATAATATTGACATCTTTCAGAGATGATTACATCAGCCAGAAAGCAACATAGTCACGAGTGTCACTGTGAACTTGCATTCCATCCCACAGATTTCAGTTGTTATGGAATTAACTCGAACCAAACCCCTTGAACAGTGTCTTCTGCATCTCCACTGAGGGTGTGCCTGTTTCTAACTTGTCTCTCTTGGTATTAGTATTGGTTTCATTTAAACAGCCCTACATCGTTTTATCTTCGTTCACGGATCTTTTTTGAAGAAAACCTTTCTCATGAAAGCCCATCAATCAATGAACGATAGAAAAGATCAAAGGAAGCACAAGAAAGGGAAATACTGTTTGATGACTCACTGAATGTGTGTCACTAATCAAGGAGTTTTCTTCAGTTCATGGTACAATTCTTCATGGCCCAGAATTAAAAACAGCCATCCAGGACAAAAAAAATACCAAATTCCAATGGTTCAGCTGAGTAGCTCCATATTGGGATTTGTTTCTGTCACTGATTTCAATGCAAATTGCACCCAGAACTGTGCTTGTTTCAAAAAGTGCTTTTTGTCCCCAATTTCTCTCAAAGCCATTTGCATCTCAGTAAATCCAACTTCTGCTGTAAGTTATCACATTAGGCCTTATTTTAGAATGCGATCTTTTTAAAAAGTGCTTTAAAAACATTCCTTCTTATTTGAAGAGCAATAACATGTTTAAGTTCGATTGCAACAGCTGAAAATGTTTATTATACATTTTTAATCAGAATGCCACTCTGATTAACTTGACTAAAAAGTACTGAAAATTCTCTTAAAATAAAACTATTTAGCAGTTCCTCTGGGGCACAGTGGTTTCTTTCAAACAACAATCACATTTAAAAGCTTTGAAAACATTTATATTCATGTCCTTGCATCCACATGTTCTCGATTAATTTTTGGAGCCTCCTCAATGACCTAAGAATGGGCACAATTAGCCAAATAGTGATGAATCCATCCTGAGGGTAGAGCCAGCTCCCAGCACAAAGTTTATAAAACAGACGCAAACAATGACATAAATTCAGGTTGCCCCGAATACAAAAAGTGTTTAAAATTCCATGATCTTTTGTACCAGTTACTTTGATTTCAGCTGGATTGAGCAACACGATCAACGGGGAAAACTCTAGGCTAATTGGTAGCTTGATCCACAAAGGCCAGGAAAATGCCAAGTTTGATTCATTGGCTGATGTAAAGTGAGGCAGAAATAGTGCATTGGTCAACATTCTGGGCCAAGGGAGAGCTAAACCAGCCAGAATCTCTGCCCAGAATCCTGTCCGACACTCCCATTTGGAGGGTGCCTGTGTGAGAATCGGACTGAGGTTTTAAGCTGCATAGCTTGACAACCCTCACTGTCAGGAACCCGCAGGTAATAATAATCTTTATTAATGTCACAGGTAGGCTTACATTAACTCTGCAATGAAGTTACCATGAAAATTCCCAAGTGGCCACATTCCGGCGTCTGCTCGGGTACAATGAGGGAGAATTCAGAATGTCCAATTCACCTAACAACACGTCTTTTGGGACTTGTGGGAGAAAACCGGAGCACCCAGAGGAAACCCAAGCAGGCACTGGGAGAACGTGCACAGACAGTGACCCAAGTTGAACCTGTGTCCCTGGCGCTGTGAAACAACAGTGCTAAGCACTGTGCTTTTGTGCTATAGGATGACTAATTTGACCAAGTATAAGCGGTGACTAATTTTCATTGAACATCATTCAGCAAGAAGAATTGAGCTAATATAGATTCCTTTGATGGCCAAAAGATTTAGATGGGAAAACCCCCCAAAAATATTGCGACTCACAACAACATCAGGAGCAAAATTGAGACCAGATAACAAATTCCACAAATGACTGATTGATCGCCATAGTATTTAAGAAATAAGGTGATATTTCCTTTATAATACTTATTTATTCTCTTTGACCTTCACTCTGGAATTGTTGACAAATTGCTGACTGGAGGTTCAGGGGCTTTTACTGGCGTTTACACATTCTTCCCGTGTTTGCGTCGGTTTCACCCCCACAACCCAAAGATGTGCAGGCTCGGTGGATTTTACCATCGATATTGAAAACACAAGCCCAGTTCTGATTATCTTCTAGCCTTGGGTGTTTTCGGCCATTTAACCATCAAAATACAGTCCATTCCATTGTTGTCATCACCTGAAGCTTGTTTCCAACAGGGACCATTGGTTAATGGTCATGAGCAGGAACCTTGGCTGCTTTCCCTTGCTGGTAAACTCCTGATTGTACACTTCAAACTTCCACACAAGTTGTATTCAAGTAAGTACAGACTGCTTGTTTTCAACGGCTAGTCAAATCTGGCATCTTATAGCCTTGCTCACAAGGATATCAAAAAAACTTTATGACTTATGCTTTTCTGGATGTTATTGTGAAAACCTGAAGGTCAGAATTTGTGCTCCTGGAAGCTCTGTGTACATTAATAGTGTCTTGTCCTCAGAGCAATCAGGTGTGGCTTATTATTAACCCCTGACTATGGAGAATCCCGATCAGCCACAGTGGCCTATGACTTTCCAATGTTGGTGTGTAAGACAAAGGGCCCAATGTGTTCTCAGGTCATTGACCCTAGATTCAGGGGTTAGGTCAGGTGAAGAGAGCTTCATTTTCTGGACAGTTCTTTTTTTTAAATTTAGAGTACCCAATTATTTTTTTCCCCAATTAAGATGCAATTTAGCATGGCCAATCCACCTAACCTGCACATCTTTGAGTTGTGTGGGTGAAACCCACGCAGACACAGGGAGAATGCGCATACTCCACATGGACAGTGACCCAGGGCCAGGATTCGAACCTGGGTCCTCAGCACCACAGTCCCAGTGCTAACCACTGCGCCACATGCCGCCCCTTTCTGGACAGTTCTAAGGATAGGATTGTGTGAGTTTTCATGTATACTGTTACTCATTATGAAAACTAGAGATGAGTCTTCATTTCAACTTCTGAATATACCTAATTTTTTATTCTCCTCTGAAGGTGATTGGATGCAATTCAATAGCATTGTCTTCCGTCTCATACCAAAGATATGCCAATTCTTCATTCAGGAGGTGACATTTTGAGTAATGAGACGCTACTCAACTATACAATGAGCCTCACAGCTAAACTTTATCTTGTTCTGCTCATTAGGCATGCAGTAAGCTCACATACAGCTTCCAGAAGCAGCTACTGGATAACGATAAGTAAGGGGACCCAGTTTAGTTCTTACCCTAAACAATTGGCACTGAGCCCAGCGTAGCAACTATACCCCAGCACAAAACTCAGATCAATACATAATTAGCAGATTTTGGACATTCTTGGTTTTGAGTTTAAACCAGATTAACTCGAGGGCAGCACAATGGCGCAGTGGTTAGCACTACTGCCTCATGGCACCGAGGTCCCAGGTTCGATCCCAGCTCTGGGTCACTGTGGAGTTTACACATTCTCCCCGTGTTTGCATCGGTTTCACCCCCACAACCCAAAGATGTGCAGGCTAGGTGGATTTGCCACGCTAAATTGCCCCTTAATTGAAAAAAATGAATTGGGTATTCTAAATTGAAAAAAAAACAGATGAATTCAAACCAAGTTCTCTTCACTCATCACTCCCATGTGTGCTGACTTGCATAGGTTGGCTGTTTGGTAATGCCTCGCTTTCAAAATTCTCATCTTTATTTTCAGATCCCTCCATGTCCTCATCCCTCCCTATCTCTGTAATCTCCTCCAACCCCACATCTCTCTGGCATCTCTGTGCTCCTCCTATTTTAACCCTTTGTGTATCTCTGATTTTCTTAATTTTTTCTCTGTTTCTCTGTCTTACTTTCATCATCGAGGATGTTTCTTAAAGGCTACCTCTTTGACCAAGCTTGCAGTCATCTGACCTCATATCTCCTATGTGGTTTGGTACTTTGACACTTGGGATACTTCCTTACGTTGGGATGCGAAACAAATCCAAGTTATTGTTGTAGGTTCCACTCTACACAAGGCAGTTCCTGCATTGAGTGTAACCTTGGTGCAACCTTGAATCAGTGAGGAATTAGAATTCCCAGTACCACTTGCAAAAGTTGTTAAGTGGTAAATGTTTAAGAAAGGCGAAACACAGCAATTTCATGCCTATCTTTGCTACTGAATACACCAATTTTCCTGCTGTTTATCTGTTCATAATGATTGTTTGTAAATAGGAATTTCCTGTTTCCAAGCACAGAATTCCTGGCGAAGGTTTCCGAAGCTACAGCCTGGGTTTTGTTCAGATGATTGCTATAGATTGAAAAGCTCTGATAGCAGATTTTGAGGACTGCACATCCTCTTACTGATTGCAAAATGCAAGTTATTTTTCTTTATTCAAAGATGTTTGGAAAGGAAATCCTGCAAAACTCTGTTGAAAGGAAGGACAGCTTCCCAGTTGATGAAGTCAATGCGTTACTAGAGGCATACGGTCCAAAAGGACCACAGTTCAAATCTCAGTCTGTGTTTAGTTTGCTGTTTTGAACAGGACAGCTGTAGAGTACAATTATTTTTTGTGTCCCTGGGCTAGGGAGGGGATAATCAGCCATTCAATGTGCTTGATTACTAACCAAAGCTCCAGGCAAGTTAACATGCCAGGCATCCGTGGAACAGTATCCCCAAAAGAATCAGTGTCTTCATGGAGAGGAGACAGGGAGAATGTTTGCACAAGATATTATATGGGAACTTGGCACTTTAACGGTTTTGGTGCACCGTGGAACTAACTCTCCAGACACATTCTGGCAGTGGGTAGAGTTCCCCAACGTCTGTCCAAATGCAGAATATGTTTTCAATTGTGATAATGGGTTGAATGAAATTTCATCTTTCTTGTTTATCAATTGAAGCAACGGGCACTCACCATTGTGTCTGCACTGTGATATATTGGGATTTTGTTGCTTCGATAATTTTTTTGCTTTGAGTATATTGAAATGTTTTGATTGAATTAGTGAGTGCAGCTTTAAGAGACTTCTTAGCAAGCTCACTGTGCAGAACTTCTCTTTTACAAACGTCACTGAAACCTCAAAGAGTTGGTTATGTCCAGCACAGAACTGTGTCTGCGAGGACACGTAAGGTAATGACTTTGCTACTATCTCTGTCACATAAATCTCCATGGGGGTACCTTCAATCAGAGATAATGGGATGGACAAACCCTTTGTATCTGTGAGAAAGTCTAAGTTGCAAAAGACTACGCATGCTACTGATGCCATCAAATTAGCATCTCTAATTTGAAGCAATGATAAGACAGTCTGGGGTGGGAATTCCACAGTGACTTAAGCAGTTTGACACTGTCCAGAGTTTGGGCAGAAGAGGGTGAGCTCAGAGTCTGTAATGATTTGACTTGGGGTATACATGTTGGCAGGGTGTGGATTGAATGTTTTGTTCCTGTATTGGATTTAATGCAAAATAACCCCGACAGAACAAATAGACATCCGGACAGTGGTCGGAATTCTCCGGTCGTTGGGATTCACTTTTTGCGGTGGCGTGGGGTGGTTTCAATGGCAAACCCATTGACAAGCGGCGGGAAGATAGAATCCCGCCACCAGCGAACGGCGCGCTGCCGAGAAACACATGGCTGGGGGATCGGAGAATTTCGCACAAGGTTTTTCATTCCTTTTAGACAGTGACAGGAATGATATCTATCCCATCCAAGAGACATTGTGATCAAACTATTTACAGTTGCAATTGTGAGCTAATTCTACCCGTGAAATCAAAGCTAACAATGGTGAATTTATTGGTAAAGGAGGATAAACATTAAATATTTACAGCTTGTTTTTGTGGATAATAATACATTCACACAGCTCAATTTGATGTTCCAGCACATGACAGACACAATAACAAAGAGATTAAATATCTTAGGTTGAGTCTATTGGAATGTAAATCTATATGAAGATTCTTATCATGTGTGGTTTTCTCTGGGATCCACAAAGAACGAAAGGCTTTCATTTCTATAGCACCATTTACAACGATAAAGCACTTTACAGCCAATGAGATACATTTGAAGTGTTGTCACTTGTGTTGTAATGTAAAAAACACAGCAGCCAATTTTCACACAGCAAGATCTCACACTCAGCAGTGTGATGATGGTGCGACAATCTGTTTTGTGATGTTGATTGAGGGATAAATATTGCCTGGGATGTGGGCGGCACGGTGGCGAAGTGGTTAGCACTGCTGCCTCACACCGCTGAGGCCCCGGGTCACTGTCCGTGTGGAGTTTGCACATTCTCCCAGTGTCTGCGTGGGTCTCACCCCCACAACCCAAAGATGTGCAGGGTAGGTGAATAGGCCACGCTAAATTTCCCCTTAATTGGAAAAAGAAAATAATTGTATACTCGAAATTTATTTTAAAAATCTTAAAAAATATATAATTGTCCAGGACATCAGAGGGAACTCCTCTCCTTCGGAATAATGTCTAAATCTCCTAATGTGTTCAGTGTTAAATTTTGTCTTGATATGCTCTTGTGAAATGCTTTGGAATATTTTAGTACATTAACGATGCTGTATAAATTCAAGTTATTGTTAATTGACTGATGCAGTAGGCTAATTGTAAATAGAGTCATAGGGTCAGAGTTTTACAGCACGGAAAGAGGCCCTTCGGCCCATTGAGTCTGTGCCGAATCAATGCTACCTATGGCCTGACTTGAGTTGAACATAGAACATAGAACATAGAACAGTACAGCACAGAACAGGCCCTTCGGCCCTCAATGTTGTGCCGAGCCATGATTAGACATTGGGTGCCACTTGCACATAGGTTTTCATCTCCAACAGTAATATCTATTAAAGACAATCACCATATATATAAAGTGAGATTTACATTAACATAATACCTTATTGTGTCTCTCTGAAAGTTCCCCTGAGCAATTTGCATGGAACACATTGTTTTGAAGAGCACTCATTGTAATGTATGCAAAGATTGCAGTCATTTTGCACAGAGGCAGATCTCAAAGCCAGCAGAGAAACAGACTATTATTTGCTTTTCTTTGGGGGAGATTGAAGCAGTATTGGACCAGACACCATGGGTAACATGCACTTTCCGATTATTCTTTTTGTCTACTGTGTACGTACTGCGTACGCTTCCTTGGCCGCAGAAAAATACTTTTCACTGTACTTCGGGTCATTTGACAATAAATCAATCAATCAACATGTTACTTCAGTGGAGAATAGAAACTTTGCCATATTGAATCAGCTGACCTATAACCCTTGTTAAATAACCCTGTCCGATATAATGGGGAGATGCCTATACAACAGGGAAAATCCACTCTGCACCACCCCCATTCTGATCTTCAACCTTTAAGTGAGATTCACATTTACTACCGCAAATGAGAGGTCTTGTGGCCCAATGGGTAGTGTCCCTACCTCTGGACCAGAAGCTCCAGGTCTGAGTCCAATGCCAGGACTTGTTGGCACAGAAGGAGTATTAGCAATGATGTTCAACAGGCTGATAATCAGCTCAGGAATCGTTGCCTCACTATTCCTCAAAGGGAAAAAGGTGTCTGTGTCTGCGTGCCTGTGTGTGAAGATATGCTAAAAAATATCTGATGCAATTTACTACTAAATGGAAAAAAACTACAGCAAATCCTCATCCAAAATATCAAGATCTAAAGCAGTCAAATCTCTGCTGTATGCTTAGCTGCAAAATGATTCACAACACTAGCTACAGAATCAAATCAAGAGAGCGCATCACTGATAATTAAAAGGAAGAATGCACATGGACCAAATTGGCATCATCGCTCCAATGAAATGAGTGTGTCGCAATATCAGGATTAATTTTGGCATTGGTGTGAATCTGATGACAGAGCAGTTCTTGTTAATTGGCTGCTGAAGTTGAAGTGACAACAGTATGAGGTTCTTTAGTGAAGCTTTTCTTTCAGTTCAACCCCACTGCACTATTTGCAGAGGTTAGCTCTGTAACATGCCTGCAGAAGGTGAAGCCAAGAAACAGGTCCTCACTAACCATTGCCAGCCAAACTCTGCTGTGATACTCCTTTACATCAGATGGCACAGATCAGCCTTTCTGTGACTGAGTCTGGGAAGGTCATTTCCCTCTGTCATTGCTGGGTCACAGTTGCAGACAGCACCAGCTTTAGGTCACTCTGGCTTGCTGCTTTTCACACAGCGCTCGATAAAACATGGCGTGCTGTGATTGGCATACTACGGACGAACCATTCAGCAAAATGGTTAGTCAGCCATTCACACAGATGTGATACCAGTAAGGATCTGCTGGCTCACTTTTCTATTCGAGTAAATTAAATCCTCTATCAGCATTACAGCATGACACCAATCTGCAAATTCAGGTGTGTAGTCACTGGTGGAAAGATATGATATCTCAGGAAGCCTGTGGTTAGCACTGCTAACCAGTGCTTAGCACTGCTGCCTCACAGCTGCAGGGACCAGGGTTCAATTCCGGCCTCGGGTGACTGTCTGTGTGGCGTTTGCACTTTCTCCCAGTGTCTACGTGGGTTTCCTCCGGGTGCTCCGGTTTCCTCCCACAGTCCAAAGATGTGCAGGTCAGATGGATTGGCCGTACTAAATTGCCCCTTAGTGTCCAAAAAGGTTAGATGGGGTTACTGGGTTACGGGATGGGGTGGAGGTGTGGGCTTAAGTGGGGTGCTCTTTCCAAGGGCCGGTGCAGACTCGATGGGCTGAATGGCCTCCAACAGAAACAGAATTACAGGGTGGAATTTTCTGGTCCTGCCGATGGCGACCCTCCTGCTGTAGGTTCCCCGGCAGCAGCGAGTGCGAACAATGGGAAACCCCATTGGCATCAACGGGACCAGAACATCCCGCCAGCAGCTAATGGCGGGGTGTCTCCGCCACCACAAATGATATGCTGCAGGGAGGGGTGGCTTGGTGGGGGGCGGTGGGGGGGGGGGGGGGGGGGGTGAATCCTCTCCACAGAATCAGAATTGTCACAGCGCGTGAGGAGTCCATTCAGTCCATTCTGACTGTGCTGGCTTTCTGCAAGAGCAGCTCACCTGGAGCCACTCTCTCACCTTCTCGTTGTAACCCTGCACCTTCTTCCTTTTCAAATAGTATTCCAATTCCCTCTTGAAAATATTTCACAAATAGTCTGAAATACTTATCTTTAACACGCTTCAAATTGCCTCCTATCCAAGAGGCACACTCTTAACAAATTCCACGACCGGTGACAATCTCATGGAACTGACTTCCAGCTGAAAACCTGGCCAATATTCCCTAAGTATATAATGGGGATAAAAATTGTTGTTAAGAACCACAGCACAGTAGCACTTTCTGAGCCGTGTACTGAAATTCCTTTCAGGTTCCTATTCTCTAATCCTGAAATTGGGTTTTAAGAAATAATCTTCTAACTCAAAGGTCTTCAGAGCTAATCTTAAGACTGCACAAAGAATTGTATGTGTGTGAGGAGGCTGACAGCTGAGCTTCTGGCAGCTTCACTCTCCGGATCGCAAACCCCTTCATTACTGTCTTGCCGTCGCTTCCTCCCATCATTGTGCAGCATTTCAGCTTCTTACTGGGGATTCCCAGTGTAACATATGTATTTGCATACATTTTATGTATATAAATTAAATAGTGGCCGTTCAATACTAAGTGGGCAACACAGTGTGATTATGGGCCGATTACATTTCTGATTTCCAGCCCTGTCTTAGACTGACCTCAACCAGGGAAATGGTGGGAATTTGAAAAGTAGATTAATAGAATCCATAGTATCCCTACAGTACAGAAGTAGGGCATTCAGCCCATTGAGTCTGCACCCACCCTCCAAAAGAGGCTCATCCAGGCCCACTCCCCCACCCTATCTCTGTAACCCCCCCTAACCTTAGACACATCTTTGGGGAAATTTAGCATGGCCAATCCACCTAACCTGCACATCTTTGGACTGGTTTCCTGCTCCTGATCCGTGATCTCTGCTGTTAAATGGGCATGTAGGCTCCTGTGTGAGGAAAAGATAAGCCTTTGTGAGCTGCCGTTCAGGATGACATTTCTTTGGGGGGGGTAGTGGGAGGATGGGGGGGGGGGGAGTTCAAGCAATTTATTTATAATAGCAAGCACAGCTAAAAGATTTCTGGCTCAAAACTGCATCATAAACACAGCAACATTTGAGAAAGATAATGCCTGAGCCTCAATCGTGCAGTGGACCATAAAGATCTTTTTCTCACAGTTAGTAATCAGTGAATAACCAAGTTCCCCACAAGTGATATGACTCCTGGTACAGTTGTATTTCTCATGTATTGGACTTCATTATAACAGATTGTCAGTTCCAGGGTTTAGACCATAAGATTAGCTATTGCAGTCAGATAGTGGCTAAACAGGCACTGACTTCAGATCGGAGAAAAGGATATTTGGGAAAATTGGTTTCGCAGCTTTCAGTATGCGCTCTTTGCTACAGAATCAGAACAGAACTTAACAACAAACAAGAATAAATGTTAGTATTGCTATTTGTGCAGGTCGCAGATATATATACAGCGAGCTTCCAAGACATTGTCACTTCAAAATTAAAACTGTAGATATCTCCAGCTGGTGCTAATATTCAATTTTTAATACTTCTTGACCAGGATTCTTATTTATAATAAAACAGAGAAACACAAGGAAAACAAAGAATTCTTTCATTTTGCTTCTTGTGTATTGTGGCTCATTGCAGTAACACAGCATGAATAGTGAATTATCATTCCAGTTAATTCATCTCTTTGGTTGTTCACTGTTAAAATTATCCCTTTGTTTCATGTATCCCAAACATGTCGCCTCACGCCAGACAAGAGTCAGCACTCAGTTGCAGCTCGAATACATTTGATGTTAATCACATTCTCTTCACTTCCTGCAGGAATTTCTTTTGACGTTGCATGAGAAGTCTCGCAAATATTTGGGAGATCGAAGCATTCCCTTGTTCATTCATGGAACGTCGCTGGCAAGGCCAGCATTTATCGTCCATCCTGAATTGCCAATGAGGAGTTATAATAAGACTTTTTTGTGGCCTGGCTTAAAGCTATAAACAAAGCTTTGATACTGTGTAACTTCAAACAGTGACAACTCTGTTCTTCTGGCCTTTCTCAATCTATTTGTTATGACAAGGGGCAAATTCAACCAATAAATTTCGAAATGCCATTTTGGGCAAGTTCCCCGCTGACCTTTTGGGTGAGATCCACACTGACATTCACCCACACTTATAGGGTGCAATCTAACTAAAATAATAAAGTCCATTCTAGATGCGATTAGCGGCGTTGTTCCCGGCGCTTGTAGCATTGGGAGCGGCCCTGCTATCTAACGGCACTCTGATTTTTCTTTGGCCCTGACGGGGATTGCCACCGCACCGCTCCCCCTCTCCGCCGAGGCCACACTCAGTGTAATTTCCTGTGCTGAGGCGATCCCAGGTGCCAGGGTGTCATCCTGCCCTGTCCCTCATCACTAAGGGGTCTCAAATGACCAGGGAGATCCACCAGGTGCCATTACTCTTGGTCCACATTTGCACCCTGGCAAGGCCTCCCAGGAGAGGTTGTTAGGTTCTGGGAGCTGGGGGAATCTGGCGCACACATATTTAAATGAACCTAACGCTTCATATGAATGTCGCAATCTGGATCGCAATGAAAAAGAGCGAGATCCAGAATGCGACATCTCTCGAGGTTCGGTTGAATCTCGCAAAACGTTTAGAATGTCGCGAATATCACGAGAGGTCTCTCGCGAGATTCGATGACCTCGTTCCAAAACCATGTCAGGTGCGGCGAGACCGCTAAATCGCGCTCAATTTGTTTTCTATTTGATCGGCTGAATAGCCTCATTCTGAGCTTCAGCCATTCTATGAATCTTCTGGTTCTATAATTCTCCCCTTCTGATGCTAAGGTGATTGTTTTCTTGCTGATGTAGTGGTTGTGGGTGCTGGCAGAGATCAATCCAGTGTCTATGTTGGCTACAGAGTGGGACATGGCAGAGTTCACTTCTGCACTCAGTTGATGTTCATACACACAACAGTGATACATCTGCGATGTGAGAAGGAGCGTAGACCAATCTTCCAAAAGACCAGTTTTGCCAACCCCTCCTCATCCTGGACTCACTCACCTCAGTTTTTAATTATAGATGGGTTTTGCATGAGTGGGTAACTGTGAGGTAGAAACTGACACACTTCTGGGCTACTGTATATATCTCTGCAGCTTATACTGTGTCCAATTAAAATGATAACTGGTCCCCAGTGGGAGTCAAATGTTTATCAAAAGCAGCTAATTCTATGTAATTAACCAACCACCCATTCAGTTACCACCATAAGATAAAAAATCTGTTCCAAATGTTATTCAATCTTCACTGTAAAAGTCCGTCCTGATTATTTCCTTTGTTCCCATTTCTTTTATTATTTTGCTCTGTGGATGCATAACCGGGATGTGCCTTTAAGCAGAAGTCTCAAAGTTGAAACAGCCTGCTTTTCAGGGCAAAGTGTTCCCAGGTTTTGCATTATAGAAAGTGTTATGACACCCTGGGCTAGTGTATAGTCAATTCCAGCCCCACATGCCCAGGAGTCGCAACACAAGTGCATTAACTGATAATTCGTTGAAAAAGTACCAACATCTTTGGCCTCCTATTAATAACAGTCACCAGGGTTGTAAGGTTAAACACAATGACTACTTATTTATAACTAGAATATAAAATATGCAGTGAACACAGTTGGTTAAAGTCCTTTAACATCTAACTCCCCACTAACTGCCTCACACTCTACCCACACACACAAGACAGACAAACACAGAGGGGAAGAAAAATGTTGATCATTACTAAGGATTAAGGTCAAAAGATAAGTGCCCTTGCTTCAGATGATGAGTTCTTCAGTTCTCTCTTCACAGTATAAGTGTGATTTAAAGTCTCTGGTCTACAGCATGTAAATATCTTCTTTGCAGTTCAGCAGTGTATCTTGCTCACAGCTTTTCCAGGGGAGGCTTCTGGTTTCATGTCAACCTCCTCTTAGAGAGAGTTATGGGTGGCATTGTAGCACAGTGGTTAGCACTGTTGCTTCACAGCACCAGCGACTCAGGTTCGATTCCTGGCTTGGGTCACTGTCTGTATGGAGTCTGCATGTTCTCCACGTATCTGCATGAGTTTCTCCGGGTGCTCCTCTTTTTTGCAGAGAGAGAGAGTTATCAGATTTTGGATTCTGCTTGCACAGCCTTTTCTGGAGAGAGAGTTATCAGATTCATAGGGTGGCCTTTTGGTGAGAATTAATTGGATATTCCTGGAGTTGGTTGGTTAGATTCCTCCATCCAGCCTGCAGAATCGGAAGTGAAACTTCAATGGAACCTCGTGGCTGTGGGAAACATTCCAGTGAGGTAATATCCAATCACCACCTGTTATTGGGCATGGCACAGCACCCTGGGCCCATTCATTGGCCACCAGTCACATCAATCCATCCGAGTCATTCCTGAGGTCTCCTGCTGTCGCAATCCTCTGCTTGAATTTAAAGGCACAAACCACCTGCAAGCTGCTTTGCCTTAAAGATACAGGCTGTGTTAAAGTCACAGGTCCATTACTCATCCATGGATCAAAAGAGTAATTGCAAAAATAAAAGAAAGGGGGAATAAGGGAATAAACAGGAAACAAACAGGAGGGATCCTTACAAAAGGAGAAGCCAGATTCTTTCATACCAAGTGGATCTTAGGAAACAGGTTTGGAGGGAGTTGGTTCGATTGGTTAACTAGCAACTGGTGGGTTGGCCGGGGGTAGTGTTCGGCCTGACAACAGTTAGTGATTGGTTTCTGCATGTTGCTTTCTGAGAGAACTGGTCAGAAGTGTTGCGACCTTGGAAGTGAATGCTCTCTCTCTCCTGTTTGCTGAAATGAAAGAACTGCTCTATTGTTCTGAAAGTTGTGAGTGCCTGCCATGTCCTTTGCTCTAAACCTGAAATGATGCTGAGTCTGCAGAGCAAGTAGACAACCGTGCCAAGGAAACTCATCTCAAGCCTAGAAAGAAGTACCAAAATAAAAGCCTGAACTTCAGAACGATATTGACTGGAGGTTATCCCAGTGCATCAAAGACCTTTTATTCTTTTATTTTTATTAACATTTTTTCTTTCCCGCCTCACGGCGCTGAGGTCCCAGGTTCGATCCTGGCTCTGGGTCACTGTCTGTGTGGAGTTTGCACATTCTCCCCGTGTCTGCGTGGGTTTCGCCCCCACAACCAAAAATGTGCAGAGTAGGTGGATTGGCCACGCTAAATTGCCCCTTAATTGGAAAAAATAATTGGGTAATCTAAATTTTAAAAAAAATTTTTTTTTCTTTCCCTTTACACCACTCTTTCCCCCTCTGTGTTTGTCTGTATGTATGTAGAGAGTGGTGCGGGATCGGAAGTGAGGGGTGGGAAACAGCTATGTGATAGTCAGTTACCTTTTTTGTCCATTTAATTGTAATACTGTACATAATAAAAGGTTACTTATGTCAAAGTTACAAACTTGGTGACTGCAGTTTATTGGGCAAAGCCAAGAACCTCAGGTATTTTAAATAAAATTTATTTTCATCTGTGGTATAACATGGGGTCAAATAGGAGTGGAATTGACCGTACACTAGCCCAGGGTGTCATGACATTATCATGTCATTCACTATCACTTCAATCCTTTTGTGTGTGCTATAGTGAGGGGTGTCAAAGCGTCTGCTCTGAATCGTTGCAAAGATTCATGTCATGGATCACAAGGCAGATGTTATTTGTTACATTCTGGTGCTTGGCCGGCGGGAATGATGTACAGTAGAACGTGTAGTTCTTGACTAGTTAAAGTATTTTATTATAAAATAAATGTGTGGTAAAGATAACTACTAGAAATATATTACAAACTACCAATACTGATAAATTATCCTAGAGCTACTGCAGGTATGACGATCCACTGACACGACTAACTCCCAACTCCTCGAGGTACAGAGTCACATGGTAGATTTACACTGCCACCTGCTGGCCGGAGGTCATTTATATCATTATATACATGATTGCTTATGCACAGCATCACATCACTATTTGGAATATCTTAAATTGCTGCAAATATCAGGATCACTGCACAGATTTAGACATATTCATAAATGAGACAAGAGCACTAATTATTGCCTTTTCCAAATTTCCTAATCGACAAAATTCAAAGAGGACAAATGAGCAAATATGTACAAATAAGACTCAGTTGCCATGGCTTCAAGAGCCACATGAGTTCCATCAGCCCCAGCTTGATCAGCACTGCTAGAAGATATGAAGGGTAATTATTGAACATGCTGAAAACATCTGACATCAATTTGCTGGTACTTCAACAATTTGATTCAAGGAAATTTGTGTTTAAGTTAGATATTGGCTGGATGTTTAATGTGTTTGCGAACACATTTATTCCACAAGAGCTCCACAGAGAATTCTGCCATCAGAGAAATTTCCAAACCATGAACATGTTTCCTGAAGGGTAGATGCAACTATAGTAAAGACATCAGAACAATGTGAGAGCTGTAACTGTGAACTTGGTCAGATTTCGCTATCTGGTTTGGTATCTATTTCTGAGGTTTTTTTTCATTCCCTGGGTAAACCCTTCCTCAATGCACAATAGTGAACAAGCCCATTTTAGTACTATCAAAATGGCTATACCAAATGTTTAAGTCAGTAAATTGAATGTCAACTGATGACTTGGCCATGGACAGACAAAGTGTATATTGCATGTATATTATATGTATACTCAGTATCTGCATTGACTACTTTCCAGTAGAGTCACTGATTAGTTATTACCAGCTTTTTGCTGGGTGCTCCACACAAGCCCCGAAAGATGTGCTGTTAGGTCATTTGGACATTCTGAATTCTCCCTCTATGTACCCGAACAGGCGCCGGAATGTGGCGACGGGGTGATTTTCACAGTAACTTCATTGTTAATGTAAGTATACTGTGACAATAAAGATTATTATTATTAAGTCACTATTTATATTATTTTTTCCCCATTTAAGGGGCAATTTAGTGTGGCCAATCCACCTAACCTGCACATCTTTGGGTAGTGGGGACGAGACCCACGTAGACATAGGGAGAATGTGCAAACTCCACACAAACAGTGACCCAGGGCCAGAAATGAACCTGGGTCATTGGCGCCAGACTATTTATTTTAAATAGGCTAATGAGTTTGATAAAACACTGCACAGATATGCATGAGCACCTTTTAAAAAAAATAAATTTAGAGTACCCAATTATTTTTTCCAATTAAGGAGCAATTTAGAGTGGCCAATCTACCTACCCTGCACATCTTTGGGTTGTGGGGGTGAAACCCACGCAGACACGGGGAGAATGTGCAAACTCCACACGGACAGTGACCCAGGGCCGGGATTCGAACCCAGGTCCTCAGCGCCGTAGGCAGCAATGCTAACCACTGTGCCACCGTGCTGCCCCATGCATGAGCACCTTAACCATTGTGCTGAAAATAGTGGCCAATGGATTTCAACCATTAAACAGAGAATCTAGATTGATTTCAGCACCTTCCCCACAATTCTCGCCAACCTCCCAGCCCCGGTCCCACTCCCCCAACACCCCCCCTTATCCTGGAGGTTCACAAGTATATTGTAATGCTTGTTTTTTTCAACCTGCCCCCTGTCAGTGAACACAACATAGAGGCAGGGGAGGGGGTGGGGGTGGTATTGAGGGAGGTTCTGAATCTGGGATTTTATACTGCTATTAAATTCTGCCCAACACACTACAGCATCTCACTATCTGAGCTATTGGTGCTGTGTCTGGTTCAACTGTTGGTTGAACCTCCCAGCACTTTTCTCCCTAAGTACCTGATGGCCAGGAGCCAGAAACTGTGAAACCTTCAACAATCCTATTTTTAGTCAGGGTCATATTTCTACAACTCGGGAGCTAGTTTGAACAGATTGTGAGGGAGTTTGATCATATGATATCACATAAGCCTTGTTGTATGAGGTGTAACTGGATTTGTAATGGCATCCTGCTGGATGACATCTCTAGCCAAGAATAACTAACTGGGTGGAATTTCAAGTGACTGACATGGATTTGCAGGAGTTTTAGAGACAAGAGCAAGGGGATTAGCTTTCAGCGACCACCCTCCTGCCTGATGCTGGATCAAACAATCAGGCACTAAGTGGTCTTCTGGACGCATGGGAAAGCAATGTCACTTACATGTCATCCCTGAGCCACCATTCTAAAAGACCAGAAGACATAGGAGCAGAATTAGGCCACTCGGTCGTTGAGTCTACTCCGCCATTCAATCATGGCTGATATTTTCTCATCCCCATTCTCCTGCCTTCTCCCCAAGCGCCTTTGACAAGGTGCCACACAAAAGGTTGCTGCATAAGATAAAGATGCATGGCATTAAGGGTAAAGTAGTAGCATGGATAGAGGATTGGTTAATTAATAGAAAGCAAAGAGTTGGGATAAATGGGTGTTTCTCTGGTTGGCAATCAGTAGCTAGTGGTGTCCCTCAGGGATCCGTGTTGGGCCCACAATTGTTCACAATTTACATAGATGATTTGGAGTTGGGGACCAAGGGCAATGTGTCCAAGTTTGCAGATGACACTAAGATGAGTGGTAAAGCGAAAAGTGCAGAGGATACTGGAAGTCTGCAGAGGGATTTGGATAGGTTAAGTGAATGGGCTAGGGTCTGGCAGATGGAATACAATGTTGACAAATGTGAGGTTATCCATTTTGGTAGGAATAACAGCAAACGGGATTATTATTTAAACGATAAAATATTAAAGCATGCCGCTGTGCAGAGAGACTTGGGTGTGCTAGTGCATGAGTCACAGAAGGTTGGTTTACAAGTGCAACAGGTGATTAAAAAGGCAAATGGAATTTTGTCCTTCATTGCTAGAGGGATGGAGTTTAAGACTAGGGAGGTTATGTTGCAATTGTATAAGGTGTTAGTGCGGCCACACCTGGAGTATTGTGTTCAGTTTTGGTCTCCTTACTTGAGAAAGGACGTACTGGCGCTGGAGGGTGTGCAGAGGAGATTCACTAGGTTAATCCCAGAGCTGAAGGGGTTGGATTATGAGGAGAGGTTGAGTAGACTGGGACTGTACTCGTTGGAATTTAGAAGGATGAGGGGGGATCTTATAGAAACATTTAAAATTATGAAGGGAATAGATAGGATAGATGCGGGCAGGTTGTTTCCACTGGCGGGTGACAGCAGAACTAGGGGGCATAGCCTCAAAATAAGGGGAAGTAGATTTAGGACTGAGTTTAGGAGGAACTTCTTCACCCAAAGGGTTGTGAATCTATGGAATTCCTTGCCCAGTGAAGCAGTTGAGGCTCCTTCATTACATGTTTTTAAGGTAAAGATAGATAGTTTTTTGAAGAATAAAGGGATTAAGGGTTATGGTGTTCGGGCCGGAAAGTGGAGCTGAGTCCACAAAAGATCAGCCATGATCTAATTGAATGGCGGAGCAGGCTCGAGGGGCCAGATGGCCTACTCCTGCTCCTAGTTCTTATGTTCTTATGTTCTTATGTTCTTATGTTCTTATAACCCCTGATCCCCATATTAATCAAGAACCTATCGATCTCTGCCTTAAAGACACTCAGTGATTTGGCCTCCACAGCCTTCTGCGGCAAAGAGTTCCACAGATTCACCACCCTCTGGCTGAACAACTTACTCCTCATCTCTGCTTTAAAGGATTGTCCTTTTAGTCTGAGATGGTGTCCTCTGGTTCTAGTTTCTCCTACAAGTGGAAACATCCGCTCCACGTCCACTCTATCCAGGCCTCGCAGTATCCTGTAAGTTTCAATAAGATCCCCCCATATCCTTCTAAACTTCAATGAATACAGACCCAGAGTCCTCAACTATTCCTCATACGACAAGTTCTTCATTCCAGGGATCATTCTTGTGAACCTCCTCTGGACCCTTTCCAAGGCCAGCACATCCTTCCTCAGATATGGGGTCCAAAACTGCTCACAATATTCCAAATGGAGTCTGACGAGAGCCTTATACAGCCTCAGAAGTACCTCCCTGGTCTTGTATTCTAGTCCTCTTGACATGAATGCTAACATTGCATTTGCCTTCTTGACTGTCACCTCAAAGAAAATTGATCTCGATGGGTTCAATAATGAACCTAAATGACAACCCAATTTTAATTGGTGTGTTTCCCCCATGGCCCCATTCCTGCTTTCAACTTCATCTTCCCACTGTCAGGAGACTGATATGCAGCCAGCCTCTCCTGTGACTAAGCAGGGCTGGCCATCATGTGTCCCAAGTGGAAAGCTGTATTAAATCCAGCCCACTGTATATTTGTAGGATGTCAAATGTCTTGATTGTGTTTAAAATTCCATAGAGTTTTGGAGTAATAAAGAAAATTAAAGCTTGTTTATAATATTTCATTTTCTACCTTAATCTAACGCGTGCATTCCCAGTTAGATGACTAAGTGATAAAGAATAAAACAGGCTTTTACTTTCCTGCCTGTGAGAATTCTTCAATGTCGTTAGCTGGTTAGCCTGCTCGATGACATCATTGTTACTTCTCATTGGAGATCCCCGATGGTTGGTGCAAGATTCAAATGGCATCAAATAAGGAGGAACCCACAGAGACCAGTATTGTTGTGGGTAGCATCCTTTGAGGTGGGCAACTATACTGTCACCTTGCTGCTGACTACTAAGCCTAGGCCAACAATTTGAAGCCGCTCAATTAGACAAGGATATGGGTTCTATCATTGTAGCATGCTTAAATTAGATTAGTTCAGGGCGGCACGGTAGCGCAGTGGTTAGCACTGCTGCCTCACAGCGCCGAGAACCCGTGTTCGATCACAGCCCCGGGTCACTGTAGCACAGTTGCTTCACAGCACCAGGGATCTGGGTTTGATTCCCGTTTAGGTCACTGTCTGTGTGGAGTCTGCACGTTCTCCCTGTGTTTGCGTGGGTTTACTCCTGGTATTCCAGTTTCCTCCCACAAGTCCTGAAAGACATGCTTGTTAGGTGAATTGGACATTCAGAATTCCTCCAAAGTGTACCCGAACAGGTGCCGGAGATTGGCGACTAGGGGATTTTCACAGTAACTTCATTGCAATGTTAATGTAAGCTTGCTTGTGACACTAATAAAGATTATTATTATATTATTATGTGGAGTTTGCACATTCTCCCCATGTCTGCGTGGGTCTCACCCCCACAACCCAAAAATGTGTGTAGGATAGGTGAATTGGCCATGCTAAATTGCCCCTTAATTGGAAAAAAATAATTGGGTACTCTAAATTTATTTTTTAAAATGTCAGATTAGTTCAATTCTATTTAATAATGAATTTGAAGGACAAACCTTCTTGGATGCAGGTTTATTGCCAATTGAACTGGGACTTTAGAACTTTAACAGCTGCTAGTGAAAAATACTTCTATGTCCAATTTGTCTTGGCTCAAGTTGAAATCGAGGCTCAGAGGTTAAAGGACAAAGTTTCAGTAGACTACACTATCCCATAACAACAACGCATTTCATTCCTCTGCTCACTATTTTTCCAATGTCAACTGGCTCACCTTTTTGGGATGAAAAGCTGTGATTTTAAGTTGTGGAACATCACAATTTAAGTCCCGCTCTGTCTCAGTGTACACAGGAAAAATCTTCCCAATTGATATGCATTTTCCACTAATATAATTCAACTCTGGTCTCTTTAGGGCAGACACTAAAGCAGATAGAGCTTTGCTTCATGTAGCAACAGCTCCAATGGAATAAACAGCTGCTCAAAACAAATAGCTTTTTCTGAAAATGCAACACTATTTGAGTATTTATTTGCCTCAGATACATAAGCTTGCAGGAAAGCTTTGTGGCGCAGTGGGCAGTATCTCTGCTCTAAGCCAGAAGCACCAGGTTCGAGTCCCACTTCAGGATTTGATGGCCAAGGAAGGTGTGTTCATAACGCAGCCAAACAGGTTGATTATCAACCTGCAAATCCTTCCAACACAGGCCGATGACAGCCAGTAGGAGTGGGAGAGATGTCTGTTCAGCTGGGGTGATGAAAAGAATGTTTGAGCCTCTGCCATCACTATCCATAGCTCCAGATTGCAACATGCATGGAAAGTATTTTTTTGTTGTTGTTTTTAATTTTTTAATTAATTTATTTTATTCTTTATGAATTTAAAGTACCCAATTCTTTTTCCAATTAAGGGGCAATTTTGCGTCACCAATCCACCTACCCTGCAGATCTTTGGGTTGTGGGGGTGAGATTCACGCAGACACAGGGAGAATGTGCAAACTCCACACGGACAGTGGCCCGGGTCCTCGGCGTCGTGAGGCAGCAGTGCTAACCACTGCGCCACCGTGCTGCCCCCATGCATGGAAAGTATATGTTACCCGAACAATTCAGACTTCCTGAGTGAACTGTAAGACATGAGCATACAGGTGCCACCCCAGGAATCATATAACACCTCCCTTGGAAATCTGACAGACACCACATGCAGTAGGATATATTGAATTATTTGAATTGTTCAAGATGGTGAGCTAAAGTGCAATCACTATTAAATCACTATTTTGAAAGCACGATTGTGAATTTAGAAAAGCAAAATACATCTTGATGTCCTTGTAATCACTATTAGATTTAGCTCATGCTCCACGCTTTTCAAAATTGCTACCTTTAGTAGTCACAGAGGATCCAGAAAGGCGAGTCAAAGCAAACGATTTATTACCAAGATAAATTATTTACAAGTAATAGTCCCAGTCCCAGTCTCAGTCCCAGCTGGGTCTACTCTGCAGCTCGACTATCCCGCTGCTGGGTCCCCGCCTCCAAACCCTGTAAGTCCCTCTGAAAAGGGTGGAGCAAGAGGACGTCTTCTTCACCCACGGCTTTCCTTCCAATGGCTCCGGAGCTGGGTAGGGAGATGTATACCGTGTCGGGGAAACCCACTGCTGACTGATCCCTGGCCAGGTCGCCGTCGGACGTCTCAGATGCCTGGGTCTCCATTTCCAAGTCGGAGTCAATGATCTCGCATATCTCTGCGTTGGGGCCTCCAGAAAGTGACACTCACAGGCCTTCATGTGTTGGGCAACATGGCTAGAAGACAGGGCAGCACGGTGGCCTAGTGGTTAGCACAACCGTCTCACTGCGCTGAGGTCCCAGGTTCGATCCCGGCTCTGGGTCACTGTCCGTGTGGAGTTTGCACATTCTCCCCATGTCTGCGTGGGTTTCGCCCCCACAACCCAAAAATGTGCAGAGAAGGTGGAATGGCCACGCTAAAATTGCCCCTTAATTGGAAAAAATAATTGGGTACTCTAAATTTATAAAAAAAAAACATGGCTAGAAGACGGTTCCTCCAGTGGGGCGTATCTGAATGTTGGTCCCCTGCTCCTGGGGTGGTCAAGGTGTTTCCGCACCGTCTGTTCTCGCGTCTGCACCTGATATGCAACCGATCCGGGTGCCATACCACTGTCCCTGGAATCCATCAGGCACCGTCCCCGAAGTTGCGGATGTAACTGTGTTTCCTGGTTTGAAACTCCTGGTCCACGTCCGCCTGCCTTGGCTTTGTCTCTGCTGGTTCTGACTCTGTCATACATTCCCGCCAATATCAGGGAAGGTGAGGCTGAGGCGGGTCCTGAGTGGCCGGTTCTGCCGGTGCCTATCACGGCATGTGCAATAGTCGATAGTTGAAGAAGGATCTTGCCAGTCATGTCTCCATGGACCCTGTGTTCTGTTTCTTCAGATCCCGCTTGAAGGTCCTCACAACCCGCAGGGACAGCCTGTTTGTGGAAGGGTGAAACAGGGCTGTGCGGATGTATTGCACCTCTTTTGTCTTCGTAAATCACTTGATCGCTTCACTGGTGAAGGCAGTGCCATTATCTGTGACCGGCACCTCTGGAATGCCGTGGGTGCTAAAGGAGAGTTGGAGTTTCTCAACAGAAGTCCTCAATGTGATAGACGGCATCCAATAGACTTCCAGCCATTTGGAATGGTAGCCAACCATGAGAAGAAATATCGATCCTTGGAATGGTCTGGTGAAATCGGCATGTAGATGCACACAAGGCCGGCCTGTCCATTCCCATGGATGTAGTGGGATAGCAGGCAGGAGTTTCTGATCTTCCGGACATGCAGTGCACTGTAGGGCCGATAGTTTGATTGTGCCTGGCCTGTCGATCCAGTCCGGGCCACCACACATAGCTGTGGGCTAGCATCTTTATTTTTGACACCTCTGGATGTCCTTTGTGCAGATCCTGAAGGATGGTGAGTCTGCCCTGGATTGGGACCACAACACAAGCCCCCCACAGGAGGATGCCACCTTCCACACTCGGCTTCAGCATTTTGACTTCAAAGGCACATAGTTCTTCAGGCAGCTTCCCCTGCTGGCCCCCATGTAAGATGATGTGGCGTACATTCGCTAATACAGACTCTTTCTGCATCCAATTGATTATCTGGGCTGCGGTGACCAGCAAGGTGTCCATAAAGTGCAGTGTTGAAATGACTTTGCAGCTCTTGGTGGAGGCGGGGCCGTGTGGGCAGCGGAAGCCTCATCAATGCGTCTGCATTAGCAATTTGCATGTCTGGGCGATGCTGGAAGGTGTATTCATATGCCCCTTGCAACAGGGCCCATCGCTGAGTCCTGGCGGATGCTATCGGTGGGATCACCTTCTCCCTTTAAAAAACCCCAGCAATAGCTTGGTGTCCGTCACACTGGTGATTCAACGCCCATGCACATACTGGTGACATTTCTTCACCACGAATTCGATGGCCATCCCTTCCTTTTCTATCTGGGCATTATTGTGCTCCACAGCGGTCAAAGTCCTTGACACAAATGCTATCGACCTTTCTTTTCCATCAGCCATGTGGTGGGACAATACAGCTCCCATTCCGGAAGGCGAGGCATCGCCATCACCAAACGAGGCTTTGAGGGGTTGTATTGTGTCAATAATCCGGACGACATTAGTTGCTGCTTCACCCTGGCAAAAGCTTCCTCCTGAGGTGCTGTCCACGCCCATTCTGAGTGCAGTGGGGTGAGGATGGCCACCAGGCCAGGAATACATTTCCTGAAGTAGCTTACGAGACTTTAGAGTGACCGTAACTCTGTCGCGTTTTCCGGAATGAGGGCTTGTCTGATCGCCTGCACCTTCTTCTCTAGCAGGTGTAGTCCACCCCGGTCTACATGATGTGAAGTATGTAACTTCCTTGATGTAAAAAATGCAGTTTCCCCTCTGGAGGCGATTGCTGTCTCAGAAAACTGGTGAACGACTTCTTCCAGTTTGTCAGGTGCTCTCATTCCGTGGCTCCGATGACCAGGACACCATCCAAGTAGACCGCAACACGCAGTAGCCCTCTGAGGATGTTCTCCATAATGCACTGAAAATTGTGCAAGCCGATGACACTCCAAACAGCAGCCTTGTGTATTCGTAGAGGTCTCTGTGGGTATTAATGGTTACGTAATGCCTTGAATCGGCATCCAGCTCCAACTGGAGATAGGCATGGCTCACGTCAAGCTTGGAAAAGGAATGACTTCTGGCTAACTTTGCATATAGGTCTTCTATCCACGGCATTGGGTACCTGTCTAGACAGGAAGCTTTGTTGATGGTCAACTTATAATCACTGCACAGGCATACTGTTTTGTCAGGTTTTAGTACCGGGACTACTAGCGCTGCCCAATCAGCAAACTGTACCCGCTGGATGATACCAGTCCGCTGAGTTCATCCTCAACCTGTCGGAGACTGGATAGGCCTGGAAGGTCTTAGGCTGGTCCTCAGGGTCCATATATGGTTTGGCTACAGTTCCCTTAATTCTGTCCTGGCCTTCCTGAAAAACCTCAGCGTACTTCTCCAATATTTTGTGGAGTCCTCCGATGCCCATCCAGAAGATCTGTTGCCAATCCTCCCGAGGCGCTGTAGCCAATCACGGCCCAGCAAATTTGGTCCAGGGCCCTTCACAGTTATTAACAGCAGCCTAACGGACTGGTGTCCATAAGTTACCGGCGTCATCGTCGTACCCGCATGATGAGGGGATAACCTGTATAGATCGCCAGCTTCACTTGGTATCCCACAAACTCAACCATTGAACTTCAGTTTTGATTCTCTTGAACGTTTGTCTCCCAATTACTGAAACTGTGGCCCCCATGACCAACTCTATCCCTATCGGGTGGGCGTTCACCTGGACGCAAATCCTGATGGGGTAACTCATGGTGATGCAATTCAATTGCATACACTCCTCGTCATCAGGTCGTTCCAAGTGGAGTGTCTGCGCCCTGGGCTGGCGTCTCCCTCAGGTAGGGTGGAGAGTTTGCTTGTTACGTAATGGGTTAAGAGACATTCCAATTAGTTGTCTCATTTATATTAAGTATCCAATAATTGACACTGATATGTAAAGGGGCTTCAGGTGGCCTTTGTGTCAGGTGATGTGATGATAGAGTTTTGTGCGGAGTCTGTTGACGTAAATTAAAGGTGTTTGTGGAAAAAGAGCGAAACCTTCGACTCTTTATACAACAGCAGCCACACGTATAATAAATGGTAGCAGAGGATGGTTGCTGTGCAAATGTGAAGGGTTGAAAGATACAACTTTTCCAGACCAAACGAAGGAGTGAGTGAGAAGAAAATAAAACAAAGATATATGGCTGAACCTAGGATAAAGATGGCTGGATATGACTACCCGCCTTATTTTCTGAAAGGGGATCGTACGACCAATGGAGATGTGCAGTAGTTATGTGGACTAAGGTAACTACCTTGGGAAAGAGAAAACAAGGTATGGCAATGGCTCTTTCTCTACCTAATGACAGTAAAATCCGGAGCAAAGTGTTTTCTGAGCTGGAATTGAAAGAGTTAGACTCAGACGAAGGTCTGCACACTCTATTATGTTATTTGGATAAGATATATGAAAAGGATGGCTCGTTAAGTGCGTATGAAGCATGGTCGGATTTTGATAGGTTCCGTAAAATAGAGGATTTCTCCATGGAAGACTATGTAATGGAATTTGGCAGACTATATAAAAGGCTGCAGAAACACAACCTGGATTTTCCACAGTCCATGTTGGCCTTTAAATTACTTGACTGTGCTCGAGTGAGCAACGTGGATAGACTCCTGATTTTGACAGGAGTTCAGTGTTGTGGATGAGGATACCTTATTCGATCAGATGACAGAAGCTTTAAAAAAGTTTCTGGGGAAACATTCAATTCCGATGGCTCTGATGACCCAAATTGGTCAGCCTGCAATAAAGCAGAATATGGAAGATACACTACTAAAAGGATGGCGAAATCGTACGGCTAAAAACTGGTTCCAAGACTATAGAAGGAGATCGGGACCCGGAAATTATGAAGACAGAAACCCACTTAGTACCTACAATAGGACGATGAACCCCAGAAATGCACGGGGCATGATAATCGATGTTTTCGATGTGACTCTCAATACCATTATGCTTTCAACTGTCCAACTCGTTATGATAGAGTGTTTGAAGGGACACATGACACGGAAGAGTCAGAAGAGGAAAAAGATAGTGATCAGAAAGAAGGCATTGTCCTATTAACAGGCAGTTTTAAGCCGGTAATGAGGGTGTTGGTTGCAGAATCCTTCAACTGTGCTGTATTGGACAGTGGCTGCACATCTACTGTGTGCAAAATTGACTGGTTAAAATGTTACTTGGACTCCTTGAATGCTGAAAATCGTAACAAGGTTAAGGAATTTGAAAGTTCCACAGGTTTCAGGTTTGGGGATGATAATACTCTGAAGTCGCTGAAAAGAGTGGTGATCCCTTGCAATATTGCAGGATGAATCATTTCATTAGCACGGATGTTAGATCAAGTGAGATACCTTTGCTTCTGGGAAGACCTTCGAGGAAGAAAGCACACATGAAACTGGATATGGAACACGATAAGGCAACAGTTTTTGGAAAGATGGTGGACTTATCATTTACGCAATCAGGACACTATTGTATTCCATTACTGACAAATAATATTTCAAGTACAGTTGTTAAGGATGTGTTAATGGCAGTTGAAAATGGGACTTTAGCTGAGAAAAAGTTTGTTGTATTAAAACTGCATAGGCAATTTGCACATCCGTCTCCTCGGAGGCTGAAAAATTTATTAAAGGATGCAGGGGTAAGGGATGAAGACTATGCTAAGCTAATAGAATAGGTTAGTGATCGTTGTGAAGTTTGTAGGAAGTATAGAAGGACACCAGCACAACCGATAGTAACCTTATCTTTGGCCAGGGATTATAACGACATTGTGGCCATGGACCTTAAGATCTGGGATAAAGCCAATAATATATTTATTTTGCATTTTGTAGATTTAGCAACCAGATTTAGTCAATCAACGATTGTACGAAGTAAAGAAAAGAGAGTAATTCTGGATCAAATCGTGGAAAAATGGATAGGGACAGGAATGGGCCCACCGGCAAAATTCCTTGCAGACAATGGAGGAGAATTTGCTAATGGTGAGTTTTGGGATATGTGTGAAAACGTGAATATCACAGTTCTGAATATAGCTGCAGAAAGCCCATTTAGTAATGGTGTGTGTGAAAGATCCATGCGTTAATAGATGACATGCTCCGGAAAACTTTGGCAGATAGACCAAACTGCAAGCTAAAGTCAGCTTTATCATGGGCGGTACATGCAAAGAATTAATTGCAGATGGTTGGGGGCTATAGTCCCTATCAATTAGTGTTTGGTAGAAATCCTAAAATTCCGTCTATTTTGGATGACCAGCCTTTGCTGAGCATTTAAATGCATTACATAGCAGTAGAACAGTTTTTTTGGAAGCAGAAGTCTCTGAAAGAATTCGCAGAGCTTTGAAGTATAATATGTACGGCCATCAAATACCGTTTTTCAGCAAGGAGACATTAGATACTATAAGAGAGACAATTCTAATGAATGGAAAGGCCCAGGGAAGATCATTGGCATAGATGGCAAAACAATTATTTTGCAACATGGTAATCAAACTGTTAGGGTACATTCATCAAGGATAATGGGTAGAGATTACAAATTTTCAAATTTAGACAGAGCAGACAGACATGACAAGGACCCACGATAATCCGATACGCACGTGGACCAGTTAACTGATATAGACAGGGTTTCTGTAGAGGAACACAACACTTCTGATGATTTAGAACAGGCCATTTTTACGAAAGAACAACTACAAAAGTGACATACTTGCCTGAAGGGTCTAGTTAATGGCAGGATGCAACTGTTATTAGTAGAGCAGGAAAGGCCACTGGAAAGTATAAACATTGGTCGAATGTACAGCATTCAGGGGAGGGTGTCAAGACAATGGATTGGGAACACAGAGTTCAAAAATGGAGGGTACAGAAACGCAGGCCAGTTCGGATAGTACATCGGGTAGTGAACAGGTTCGCAGGAAAGGTCGAGAACTATTGAAAGGACATCCCACAGCAGAAGGGAAAGATCAAGCAGTAGCAGTACAGAATGAGATACCATGCGGGAGAGGGGATGTAGTTTATCAAGGTCTCGGAACATGAGTAAGACTACAAATACTAATAGGAGTGGATGTCCACATGCACGTGAGATTTTGGTGGCTTCCAATAAGTTAGATGAAGAAGTTATCAAAGATGCCAAACAGCAATAATTGCATAGTTGGAGTGAATTTGGGGTATACACGGAAGTACCGGATTGGGGACAAAGAGCTCTATCCCACAGATGGATTTGCACAGAAAAGGTTCTCCCGGATGGAATTTATAAGGCAAAGGCCAGGCTTGTGGCAAGGGGATTTGAAGAAAACTTAGATTTGAGGGTAATTTCACCTATGGCAGGAAAGGTTATTTTAAAGATCTTCTTGGCTCTATTAGCCACAAATGTGATGTTAGAGTTTTGTGCAGAGTCTGTTAAAGTGAAATAAACGTGTTTGTGGAAAAGGAGCAGAACCTTTATACAACAGCAGTTAAATGTATAACATTGCTGGCTGGCCTGCTGTTTCTTATCCCGGCAATTCTGCTGGCCACATGTGCCGCCTCGCCTTGGAATGCCTTTGATCAACTCCAGGGGTGTGTCCCGCCTGGCTGCAGCGACACTTGACTAATGGGTCTGTTCCCGGCGGTGTTCGGGCTGAGTGGAGTCTCGGGTTCCCAGCCCTAGGGGGCATTCTGTGCCAGAATGGGGGCATCCTATGCTGTTTACCTATATCCCGGTAAACAGCATTTCCTGGATTTCCTGGAATACTTTGTCTGTACTCTCCTGTGAGAGGGAGATCGCATCGACCTTATTTAGGTCCAGTAACAACTCAAACAGCAACTTCCCCGGGTCACCATGTTATTTATATCAAGTACGGCACGGTGGCGCAGTGGTTAGCACTGCTGTTTAACAGCATAGAGAGCTTGGGTTTGATCCCACCCCGGGTCACTGTGCTTGTGGAGTTTGCACATTCTTCCCGTGTCTATGTGGGTTTCACCCCCACAACCAAAGATGTGCAGGGCAGGTGGATTGGCCACGCTAAATTGCCCTTAATTTAAAAAAATTCCACACACAAGACGGCCCCATAGCAACTTGGTAGGGATGCGCATAGTCGCAAAACTGCCAATTTGGACAATCACGCCAAAAACTCGGTAATGGACTACCATGGGGTCCTCTTGGCCTTATTGAATCAGTACCTCTGACAGCTTGAAATTTTAATGGATTGCCATGAGTGCAACTAATTCTTCGGATGTCTTGCAGTCCGGGGCGATGGGGTACATCAACCTCTTTATGATGCTGAAGATGGGTGCCCCACAGACAGTCAAAAGCATTGCCGCCTGGTAATTATCCCCAGCCTTCCCCTGCACCCCTCAGCAGGGGAGCTCTTACTCCACAAGGCTCATGTGGAGATTAATCCGGTCAACCCCCTGGGTCTTGCGGGGGTTATAACACTATCATTCCATGAGATGGACATATAACTCTTCATTGGACTTCTTGGTTTAGAACATGTTGCCTGACCCCGAAATTGGGAAACGCAATTGGGCAGAGAATCGGTTCCGACTCCAAAATCGTGGCAGCCACCAATTTGTCACCAAATCACAATTCTCCGACATCTTGACAGCGACATCGATGTGGTCCGGAACGCACCTACAGTAAATACCGTTTGCATAACATTAGCGGGCCTGACCTGATATTCTCCGGTGCACTGCCTCTGATATTGCAATGTTAATTATAAGGCAGCACGGTGGTGCAGTGGGTGAGACCTGCTGCCTCACAGCGCTGAGGTCCCAGGTTCAATCCCGGCTCTAGGTCACTGTCCGTGTGGGGTTTGCACATGCTTCCTGTGCTTGTGTGGGTTTCACCCCCACAGCCAAAGATTGGGGGGCTAAGCGGATTGGCCATGCTAAATTACCTCTTAATTGGAAAAAACCGAATTGAAGATTATTATTATTATGTGCTGAGTTCCCGATGGCAGGGTTCACTTATGCTTTTAAAAATCGTGAAACCGGCGTTGTGGCTGTTGAGGGAGCGAGAGGGAGTACAGAAAGTGTCCAACATCGCCATAGTTTGCTGACAGTTGTGCCGCTGGCCGGGGTGGGGGGGGGTTTCCACCAGGGTCGGGGGGAGTAGTGGGGCGGGCTGTGGGGTCGTGGTGGATGGGCACGGAACACCATTGCCGCAGTTAGAAAGGCAGCCCTGCAGCTGCACAGGTTGTTGACAGCCCACTGTCAACTTAGTGCTACGGGTCGTATAGGTGTCTCCCCAGGCCACCCCACTGAGTGCCCTCTGGACCCAACCGACCCATCAGCCGTATGAGCGCGCTCCAGCGCAACCAGTGCCATCTTGTTGACTGGGATGGAGCGTGTAGGGAGTGTAATGTGTATGTGCAGCTGCAGCTTTCCAGCCTCCCGAGTATCAATCACAGACCCGGCAAATCCCACACCAATTGTCGTTGGAATTGATTGTGTTCCACGTGGCGGCGGTGCTAGCCCCTCCGCAGTCGCTGAATCGGTCCAGATTCGGCGCCAGTCTTGCTGTCGTGGAAGTCCACGAATCCTGCCCCACTGTCAACACTTAGCCTCAGGAGTGGAGAATAAAGCCCGTTATATTTTCAGCTCCTATACATTGCAGTGATTGGTGAGATGCAATGTGTACACTAAGTGGTACTTTATGCTGCACACTTTTTGCATTGGAAGATTCCGAGTCTGTTGAAATGCAGCCTTGTGACTGGATTTGAATGCGAACAATTGGTGGGAGTTAACTATATTACTCGTTAGGAATTAAGATAATTGCAAATGACAGAACACTAACACGAGATGAAATGAAAACCGCTTATTGTCACGAGTAGGCTTCAATGAAGTTACTGTGAAAAGCCCCTAGCTGCCACATTCCGGCGCCTGTCCGGGGAGGCTGGTACGGGAATCGAACCGTGCTGCTGGCCTGCTTGGTCTGCTTTAAAAGCCAGCGATTTAGCCCAGTGAGCTAAACCAGCCCCTAACCTCCGTTGACAGCTTTCTCTGTTTTTCAGATGGACAACATCTGTAATATTTTGCTTTTGTTTTAGTGTTTTAAATGTTTTTACTAGTTTTGAAGCTGATAACTGAATCTGCAATAACAACATTTGTATATCTGCCAATGAAGAGTGTTTGGACCTTTAAAGTTAAAGCTAATGTCCAAACCTGAAATCCATCATTCACAGTAACAAAACTGCTGCCCTGCCAGCAACTTGACTGAGTGTGTACAGGGGAACGAATGGTTGGATATAAACAAACACAGATTTATTTATTTTACAACTCTACCCTCCACTCCCCGAAGGGTCTCCTTCCCCGACCTGCATCCAGGGTGCACGGTTGGCACTGCCAAGGTGCCCGGGTACCAGGTTGCCCATGCCAGGAGTTGGGCCTGGGAGTGCCTTGTGCAGAAGAGGTGAGGTGAGGGGATCTCGAGGACCCCGGAAGAGATATGTTTGTTGAAGTGGAGGAGGGGGTGGGTATGGAGGCTGCAGTCGAAAGGTCTGCCCTGATCACGAATAGCTGAGCTCACTAGTGCAGGAAATGGTGTAAGTGCGGTCTGGACAGGCCTATGGCAAAGTAACAGTGCTCAGAAACACACCGCTAAACGCGCCCGAAACCGGACATAGAAATGTTTTGGTTAAATCTCACCAAAAAGCTATGTTTACTGCAGAAATATCATCATGCTCCTGAAAGAGTTTGCCGCCTTCTCGAGCAAACTCAACATGAGCAATAGCGAGATCTTCCCGGTACACCCACAGGTAGGGGGGCAGCACTAACGGGACTGCCATTTAAACAAGCCCGACACAAATTCCGCTACCTGGGTGTTCAAATAGCCCACGACTGGAAAGGGATCCACAAATGAAATCTCATCAGTCTGACAGAGGAACAGAGGAAGTAAAAAAGGACCTGCAAAGATGGAACACGCTCCCACTCTCCCTCGCGGGGAGAGTCCAGACGATCAAAATGAACGTACTGCCCAGGTACCTCTTCCTACTTAGATCCATCCCGATCTACATCCCCAAGGCCTTTTCCAAAGCACTAGACAAACTAATCATGGCATTCATATGGGGGGGGGATGCTCAGATCCCAAAGTAGATCTTACAAAGAACAAAGACCGGGGGGGGGGGGAGGGGGGGGGGGGGGGGGCTAGCCCTCCCCAAACCTAGCTAGCCCTCCCCAAACCTACAATTCTACCTCTGGGCGGCGACAACCAAGTGAATAAGGGGATGGATCAATGAGCCAGAAGCTGAGTGGGTGCGCGCGGAGGAGGCCTCCTGCAAGGGGACCTCCCACCGGGTCCTCGCCACGGCAACACTCCCATCCCCACCCAAAAAACACTCCAGCAGCTCGGTGGTGATAGCCACCCTCCAATCCCAGAATCAACTACGGCAGCAATTTGGCCTGACCAAAATTTTGGACATAGCTCCCATCTGTAACAATCATAGGTTCACACCAGCGCTGACTGACCCCACCTTCAAAAAGTGGGAACAGGACGGAGGGACTGACAGTAAGGGACCTGTATACGGACGGCAGGATCGCAACACTGGACGAGCTGACGGAGAAATTCCAGCTCGCCAGGGGGAACAAGCTAAGGTACCTGCAACTCAAAAGCTTTGTACGAAAGGAGACAAGGATATACCCACAACCGCCACGACAAACATTACTGGAAGAGTTACTGGACGCAAGCATCCTAGAGAAAGGGAACTGTAGCGACATGTATGATCGACTGGTAGAAAGGCGGACACCGTACTGGACGCAACAAGAAAGAAATCGGAGGAAGACCTGGGGATTGGAATAGGGTGGGGACTCTGGAGCGAAGCACTGCATAGGGTCAACTCCACCTCCACGTACGCAAGGCTCAACCTGATGCAACTAAAAGTGGTACATAGAGCCCACGTTTTTTTAATAAACATTTTACTGAGGTATTTATAGTTTTATAACAGTAACAGAAGAAACCGTGTACATACAAATATAAACATAGTGCAAAAGCCATCTTCCTCTCTCACACCTTTTCCAACCCCCTACTCTACACTAAGATACCCCCACCATAGAGCCCACTTAACAAAAACTAGAATGAGTAGATTCTTCCCAGAGGTGGAGGATAGACGTGAATTGTGCCAAGGAGGCCCGGCCAACCACGCCCACATGTTCTGGTCTTGCACCAGACTTGTGGAGTACTGGACAGCCTTCTTTGAGGCCATGTCCAAAGTGGTGGGGGTGAGGGTGAAGCCATGCCCGAAAGTGGCGGTCTTCGGGGTATCAGACCAGCCAGATCTATTCCTGGGGAGGAGGGTGGACGCCCTTTCTTTTGCCTCCCTGATCGCCCGCCGTAGAATCCTGTTTGGCTGGCGGTCAGCAGCACCACCCAAAGCTGCAGACTGGCTGTCCGACCTCTCAGAATCTCTCCAAATGGAGAAAATTGCCATCCGAGGGTCGGACGACGGCTTCCTCAGAACATGGGAGCCATTCACCCAGTTGTTCCGGGACCTGTTTGTGGCCAATGAACAAGCAGAAGAATAGCCAGGTAGCCAAGAATCAGGGGAAAGTAGCCAAGGCGTGAGAGGGAGGGATAGACCGGGGGGAACAGCTAAACCTAAGAGAAAAGAAAGATGAACCAAAGGAGAAGGGTAGGGGGGAAGGGGGGCAGAAGGGGGGAGGGGTGGAGAAAAGGGAAGAGGAAGGAGACAGGGAACAATAGAGGGGAACCAGAGAGGTGGGGGGGGGGGGGGGGGGGGGCAAGGGAATGATAGCCGGAAGGAGAGCACGGGAAACAACAAAAAACTTGGCAAAAGCAGAGGGCAAGGAAAATGCGAGCGAAAGACGGGACGAACGGCCAAAGCGGAGGTGTACGCGCGATGACAACGGCAGTGAAAACCGTCCGGGAGAAGCAAGTAACAATACCAACACCGGATCCATTCTCGTATTGCCCTCTCTGTATTGGACATAACTACTGTAATTGTTTCTCCGACACCCAAATGTATATGTACCTCCCCAGTCCCCGCCCCCCCCCCCCCCCCCCAAATAGGTGCCTACTTATTTGTTAAAAATAATATTGCTAACTGTACAGAGTTGCTGTTGTTGAGCTAGTGCACAATATCATATCAGTCTTTTTTAAATTGTTTTTTCTCTTCTATATATATATATATATTATTCTGTGTACATAACTGTAAATATACTTTGTTCAAAAACCCAATAAAAATCATTTATAAAAAAAATTGTTGACTGCAGAAATAAACACTACATGACAACCTCAGATTAAGTGTTGGGTGACGATGATTCCACAAAGCAGGCTTCAGTACTTTAGTCAATGCAGTGCAGTGCACTCAGCAGAAATCTCTCTGAAATATTAAAACTCCATTCTCATAACTAGTGAACTCTTTTACCTGGTCAACCTGAAGTAGTCATCCTGTTTTAATAATAATTGAGTACTGGCCTGTGGTATTCAAATCCTGTGACCTCGTATTCAAACATCCATCTCACAGACTGTCACAAATGAGCAAGCACCATGCTTATACTGGGAAGCTGAAAGAAGGCATAATACAGTATAAAATGTATTGTAAGCTCCAGCTTTACCTTCCTTTCCTACTTTACGGTCTGTTTGCTGTGATGAATTTATTATTTGCACCTCTGCTATAATTTCAGTTGCAGCCCTTTTCCTGGGTTACTCAAATGTAAAGAATGTGTTTCCTCTCTGCTCTTGAGCATGTTGGTTCAACCACTCCCACCTCAGATTGGGGATGAGTCATCAGAGAAGTAAACCAGGATTTTCTAAACCCACCTGTGGTGGGAATAGTCAGTTGTGTTGGGGGGTCTGGGGGTTGGGGGGGGGGGGGGGGGGGGGGGGTGCGGGAGTTGGAAAATTTGACAAACCAGTGAAAGGTCCGTCGACTTTGCCACGGGACTGGTGTTTGACACAGCTTAGCTCAGTTGTCACCTCAGACAAGGACCCTGTTAAACTGTTTTTAAGTCACAGACACAATAAGGTCGATTATACAGATCGTGCTTCAATAAGCATCTTCCAACAGGAGCCCAGAGTATAAATTTAGGCAAATCCAGTCCTGATGACAGATCAATTACTCAAAACACTGAGCAGAATTGAATGGAGTTCATGGGGGTCTCAACCTCCGGCTGAACAGCCAGACAGTGTCCCGCGTCACCTCCTTCGGGGGAGACCTGCCGAATTAACTGGTCCTGCAGGTGTGGTCTTAGGCTTCATTCAATTGGAGTAAGACACTGTCACCAGGAGGACTGACACCCAGTGCCATAAGATCAACGAACGATCTCCAGGCCCCAAGGGTGGGGGTGGGTTGGCACAGTCATCTGGCACCACCCCACCAGCAACCCCCCCCCCCCCCCCCGATGACCATGTGCTGGCCCCGCCTCTGCCCAGCACCATAATGTACGCCAGCCCACCCATGTCCAGCAGTGCCACCCCATCTCCCCCAAACCCCCATAATCCCCCATCCTCCATCTCCCCCATCCCTTCGCACTCCCCCATCACCCGCGATGAATGAAGCTTGTGGCTCACGATGCCCCCTATATGTCCCCCAGTTGAAGTTGGCCCACTACAGACTTGAGAGGGCCCAGACGGGCGGCAGGATTCCGGACCAGAGTCCGCACTCTCTATGAGACATTGGCTCTTGAGGTTGCGGGGGTGACTGAGGACAGATCAGTTGCCAATGTAGATGTTGGCGTACGCCGCAGGGGTGAGGATCTATTGGCCCCCATGAGGATGACCTGTCACACATGAGTTGTTAATGACGTACAGAATGAACCATCCCTCCCACTGACCACATGTCCATTATCGCACAGGATCTCCGTCTGACAGTGCCAACCCATCTGGGTGGTCCCTGCCCATGCGTACAATGAGAACATCTCAAAGGGAGCTCCGAGGAGACCACCATTGATGCGGCACAGCTGTCATCCCCACCCTCCACCAGTGCAGAGACACACTTCTCAGGGTCGACAGTAATGGACAGGCCTCTGGGGCACATTCTGGTGAGCACCACACAGTTGTTGATGCACATCAGGTAGAGGCAGGAACGCCCAGGCGAGACAGCAGTCGGCAGTCTGCTGGATCCCTGAACCCAACTGGGGCTCACCTGATGCTGAGCCTCTGGACCAGGTTTACCCAGAACTGATGCAGTCTTTAGGGTGCGGCCGTGATATTCTGAGGAGTTGTCAGCGACACCCCAGCAGGTCTATAGTTGTTTGGAGGAGTTCTAGACTCTATGGGCGCAGGAGATAGTGCTGAAAATGCATGACACCGGGGCCAACACTGCTAGGGTGGCAACCACAGTGGAAAGCCTGGTGCACAATGTCAGCACCATGACTGGAGATGTCCAAGGCGTGGCTCAGCCAGTGATGGCCATGGCTGAGTGCCTCAGCGGCATGGCCGACTCGCTGAAGGACCCATCCCTAGCTAGACGTGTATGAGGCACTCCAGAGCATGTCCCAGTCACTGAGGAGCATCGGCAAGGGCGTTGACACTGTGCTGCAGACATTTGGGAACAGCACCATTGGGGGCTAGGGGCAGTTGGGGACACATATGTTCGGCATTAAAAAGCATTGCACCTGAGAAATACAACGTCTCTGGCATTTTCTTCAGCAACCCTGTCTTTTTTTTTTTTTTTTTTTTTTTTTTTTTTTTTTTTTTTTTTTTTTTTTTTTTTTTAAATTTAGATTAGCCAATTATTTTTTCCAATTAAGGGGCAATTTAGCGTGGCCAATCCACCTACTCTGCACATTTTTGGGTTGTGGGGGCGAAACCCACGCAGACACGGGGAGAACGTGCAAACTCCACACGGACAGTGACCCAGAGCCGGGATCGAACCTGGGACCTCAGCGCCGTGAGGCGGTTGTGCTAACCACTAGGCCACCGTGCTGCCCCCCAGCAACCCTGTCTGACCACCAATCACCCCCCCCCCCCCCCCCCCCCCCCCCCCCCCCGGCCCGCCCGCCTCCACAACACACTGGCACACCGTGTGCAGGTGATAGTTGTGAGTGAGCACTCAGCAGACACACAGGAGTCAGACTGTGACATAGATTGAGGAGCACCAGCGCTCAGCTCTCTATACGTTATCATCAATCCCCCTGCCATCGACAGTGACCCGTTGACAGTGCCGACACAGTCCCGTTACCCTGGGATGATGTGATCCCCACGCTCAGTCCACACGCGCCCGGCCGCAGAGGAGGCTCCTGACCCTGTACCCCAGACATCCACACTTAACATTACCTGGTGTACACCCCAGTGTACACACCCACCCTTTAGTCACGGAAATGTTCCCATGAGGGGACTCAGCCCATGGTGGCTTTTCAGATGTTGTCTGCTACTTCCACGATGTTGCTTCCTGCAGTGTTCAGTCACATTGTCCAGGCATCACGGCTCGATTGGGATGCGAGGCAATAACTCCCACATGCCAAATGGCACGCCACAGGAATCTACTCGGGAACTGTGAAGTGCTCACTTAACTATGATTGCCAATTCCCTATTAGCAATAGCCTTTGCCCTTCACTCCCCACCCTCCCAAGGTTTACAGGCGTCGCTGGTCCTTCGAACAGATGATGGACAGAATGTGTTGCAGGAGGTTGACTCGCCGAGTTAACAGCCCCTGCCACTGCGTTCCCAGGCAGCACAGGCTGCCCTGTTGCTGACCCTCCAGCCCCCTCAGGGGAATAGGGTGTCCTGTCTTGACTCCACCGCATCCATCAGTCTGGCCAGGTTGGCATTTCTGAATCACGGAGCTGGTCTACATGGTGGCATGGCTGTGTGATGTCCAGGGTTTGCTCTGCGGGACCGATTTAAGTGCTGCTCTTCCTCGTTAGCGGGGAGCTGCTGAGTGTGGTCCTGGCGAATCAGCCAGTGGGACAATTATTTGCGGCATGAAGCCCGTGGGACTCCATTAAGTGGCCTAATTAACGTTAGATACGGTTGGCTGTTGGGAAACCTCTGGCATTTCCTGCTTGCTACCACACTTGGAACGAATTTGGTTAGATTGCGACCTAACTGTGGCTAGATAGTTATGGGGAACTCGCTGACGGAACCTGGGTGAAACTTCCAGCAAAATCCACCACTGGGGCAGCACGGTGACACAGTGGTTAGCACTGCTGCCTCATCGTGCTGAGGATCCGGGTTCGATCCCGGCTCTGGGCCACTGTCCGTGTGGAGTTTGCCCATTCTCCCCGTATCTGTGAGGGTCTCACCACCACAATCCAAAGATATGCAGGGTAGATAGATTGGCCATGCTGAATTGCCCATTAATTGGAAAAATAGAATTGGGTACTCTAAATTTATGAAGAAAATCACCACAAATGACACTTAGAGGGCAGGATTTACCGACCACCCCGCTGCCGGATGTTTCAGTGGCAGAGACGGCCCCCAGCGGGATCCACCAGTCTCGCCGTTGTCAACGGGATCGCTTGTTGCCGGGAAACCCTTGCGCCGGCGTGGGACCGGAAATTCCCACCAGCGTGAACAGCCGGTAAATCCCGCCCATAAACTTTTCCATTAGATCGCACCCTCTATAATTGTTTTCCCTCCCTCCTCCCCACTGTTCCCCTTTCTCTCTGTCTAATACTCTCATCTGGCTGAGGTCAACCAGCTCAGCACTCAGTGGAGGTCAGGCTGTGTACTTTCCTTGTCTATCTGGGTCACTGCAGTGGTTTTAAAAGCTCTGTCATTATCTGCCAAGAGAAGCCTCGCCATTGGCACTGTGGTGAAATGCAAGATGTGTTTGGAAAAGAGAATCTGTGTCAGAGAATCTTATTTCTACAGGGTCAGGATCTTGGACAGATGTATCGATGGAAGAGTTCAGTACATTAGCCAAAATGAATGGCAGGGTTTATACAATCGGGAGAATTGCAGCACAAAACAAAGTTATGCAGCTCATTATGTCTGATGGTTGCGAGGTCTGGGCAGGAGATATCTACTCCAGCTACATTTCCCTGACTTTTCCCACATTCTTTTATATCTTGTGTTTTATCTAGTTTCCCCTCAAGCTTTGCAGCAGCCTGCTTTGAAGGGCACTTGCAAAAAAGCAAAACATGCTCCAATTACTATGCAAAATAAATTCCGCTTCATAATTCTAATGAAAATTCTGAGTTTCTGTTCTTGTTACCATTTCATCAAATAGTGGAAATGATCATTCACTCAGTTCGCAGTTGAAATCATTCATTGTTTTCAACACTTTTATTGGATTCCTGTCTCATTGAAAAGCATATTTTCTGCCTATCTTTCGAATCATTTGTGAACTAGCCATGCCGGTCCAAGCTTTTCTAGTGCAGCTACAACACTGGTATTTACCCGGCAATATGGAATATTGCCCAGATTTGTTCTGTTCAAAATAATGCAGGAGAAATTCAACCCAGCCATTGCTGTCCCTCAGTCTGCTCTCTATCGTCAGCAAAGTGAAGGAATTTGTCGACTGTGCTATCAACTAGTACTTACTCAGCAGTAACCTGCTCACTGGCTCGCAATTTGGGTTCTACCAGGGTCATTCAGCTCCTGACATCATTTCAACCTTGCTCCAAACAGAAGAAAAAGAGCTAAACTCCAGACGTGAGATGAGACTGACTGCCCTTGCCATCAAGGCAGCATAAGCTGGTTTAGCTCAGTGGGCTAGACAGCTGGTTTGTGATGCAGAACAAGGCCAGCTGCACGGGTTCAATTCCCGCACCAGCTGAGAATTCTGAATTCTCCCTCCAAACATCCGAACAGGTGCCGGAATGTGGTGACGAGTAACTTCATTGCAGTGTTAATGTAAGCCTACTTCTGACAATAAAAAGATTATTATTATTTGACCAAGTGTGGTATCAAGGAGCTCTCGCAAAACTGGAGTCCATAAGATCAGGGAGAAACTCTCCACAGGTTGGAATCATACCTGTCACAAAGGAAGATGGTTGTGCTTGTCAGAGGTCAATCATCTCAGCTCCAGGTCATCCTGGAGTTCCTCAGGTCCAACCATCTTCAGCTGCTTCATTAATGACCTTCCTTCCATCATTAGGTCAAAAGTGGGGATGTTCACTGATGACTGCAGAGTGTACCCTATAATGAAACAGCTTGTCCTCACATCCAGCATGGTACAGGACAACATTCAGCCTTGGCCTGATAACTGGCCAGCAATATTCATGCCAAGCAATGACCGTCTCCAATAAGAGAGAATCTAATCTCAGCTCCTACACATGCAATGGCATCACCATCATTGAATTCTCCATTATCGACATCCTGGGGGTTACCAATGACGACAAACCTAAGTGGACTACCCATATAAATACTGTGGCTACAAGACCCAGTCAGTGGTTGGGAATTCTGCAGAGAATAATGCACCTCCTGAACCCCCCAGCTTGTCCATCATCTACAAGGCTCAAATATGAAGTGTGATGGAATACTCTCCACTTGCCTTGATGCGTGCATCTCCAATGACACTCAAGGGAATCAACACAATGCAGGACAAATCAGCCATTTGATTGGCCTCCCATCAACCACCTTCAACATCCACTCCCTTCAGCACCGACGCACCGAAATAATAATAATCTTTATTGTCACAAGTAGGCTTACATTAACATTACAATTAAGTTACTGTGAAAATCCACTAGTTGCCACACTACAGCACCTGTTCAGGTACACCGAGGGAGAATTCAGAATGTCCGATTCACTTAACAAGCACGTCTTTCGGGACTTGTGGGAAGAAACCGGAGCACCCAAAGGAACCCCACGCAGACATGGGGAGAACGTGCAGACTCTGCACAGACAGTGACCCAAGCCGGGAATCAAACCCGGGTCCCTGGTGCTATGAAGCAACAGTGCTAACCACTGTGCTACTGTGCCGCCCGTGGCAGTAGTGTGTACCACATACAAGGTGCACTAAGGGTGGTGGCATTGTGGTATGATCAGTGGACTAGTAATTCGGAGACCCAGGCAATACTCTGGGGATTCAGGTTCAAATCTCACTGCAGAAGACAAAATTTGAATTCAATAAAAAATCTGGATTTAAGAGTCTAATGACGACCATGAGACCATTGTCAATTGTCAGAAAACCCCATCTGGTTCACTAATGTCCTTTAGAGAAGGAATAAATAAATTAAAATTAAAATAAATAATAAATTAACTTTATTAATGAATAAAGAAAACCTTCCAAACCCACAACCACTACTACCTAAATGGACAAGAGCAGCAGATACCTGTCAATGGCACCAGCTGGGAGTTCCCTCCAAGCCACTTGTCTTCCTGATTTGGAAATATATTGACGTCAAGATCCTGGAACTCCCTCATTAATACCTCAGGGACTGCAGTAGTTCAAGAAGGCAGCTCACCACCATCTTCTGAAAGGCAACCAGCAATGGGTAGCCAGCGATGCCCACATCCCATAAATAGGCAGCACGGTAGCACAATGGTTAGCCCAGTTGCTTCACAGCTCCAGGGTCCCAGGTTCGTTTCCCGGCTTGGGTCACTGTCTGTGCGGAGTCTGCACGTTCTCCCCGTGTCTGAGTGGGTTTCCTCCATGGAAACTAGAGTTGAGCAGTAAATGCTGACCCAGCCAACAATGGTCACATTTCATGAATGAATAAAGTGTTCACACAATAAACACAACAAAACGTTCTGTAGTTTTTTTTGTACGTTTTATCATCGCAAAAGGGTGTTAATAGTGGGGAATTGTATTTCAGCTAGAAACAATTATCAAATCGGGTTAATGCTAACTCTGTTTCTCTCTCCACAGATGCTGTCTGACCTATTAACATCCTCTATTTTCATTTTTGATTTCCAGTGCCGCAGTGTTTAGCTTGGATATCAATATGAACCACTCCGAGTATAGGTATCTTGTTCTACCTCATCCAGCAACGTGGGTTAGATTTTGGTCTCAGCCCATCTCATGCTTTGAGTTCTTGGTTAGCTGTATCTCCACCCCAGACAGCTTTCCCAAGCAAAGACACCATTGTCATGGTCAGGCAGGCAGCCTGGGGCCCTTCCCGTGTGTTCGGAGGGGCGGGGGGGGGGGGGGGGGGGGGGGGTGTTGCGTTGGGACCAAGAGGTGGCTGTTCCCCTGCTCCTTCTGGCTTTGCACAATGGAGATTAAAACAAAACATTTTTAGATTACATTGGAGGCACATGAAGCTGCTGAAGAATCATGAGGGAAATTTGCGCTGCTAATCATACACAAACTCTGAAAAATATTGAGTCCTTTAACTGGCATTCTGTCCCCAATTTACATATTCAAGGGAAACATCTGCTTTCGGCAAGTCAAGATAGCGAATTTAAGTGGCTCCACAAATTTAGCAGTGACACCAAAGCTTGTAGAAGTTGTGCGTAGGCTGTCCCACTAGATACATTTGTCTGTTTTGTACTTGTTTTATACTAGGAAAGCACACACAATGCAAACCAGTTTCCACTCCCCTTGACTCAATACTAAACGACATACCACAAGATCCCTGCTGCCTCTGGTGAAATTGTGCATTGTGATCACAGAGTAAGGAAAATGTTGGGTGTTTTGGGATGTTTCTGTGATTTGATAAGATATTCATCAGGGTCTTGATCTTTTTCATTTGTTTTACAAAACTCAGAACAAGACAATGGCAATTGCATCAAGCACACAATCACTGAACCTGTAATATAACTGTCAAAGTACTTGTGAAAACTTTGGTTCCTTCTGGATCTCTCATGTATGGCCACATGTACCTTATTACCTGTACAATCAAACTGACAGTAAGTGAATGGAGGTTTTTACATGTAATGTAAAATTGCTTATGTATATTAGAGGCACAGGAGTTGATATGCCTTTATTTGAAAGTTCTGCCTGCTGTGTCTACAACCAGGGAAGATGCTGACTGCTGTGTCATGATGACATATCATAAAATCTGAGTTTTATCAGATTTAAAGCTTGGACGAACAGTTTTCAGCATTATTTTTAACTGTGACATCTGCAAGAAATTATGTTTTACTAATGTTTTACCAAGAATGAGAGAAATGTTTGAAACCACAGAACGTTTCTTGATTTGTCACATATTCTTTTTACCATCCCAATGGGCTATGCATTCAGCTCTTTATTGTGGCAAAAGGCTACATTGAAATCTGACGTGCATTTTCCATGATTAAATCTATGTTGGAAGCAGTTTAACACTGTAGCACTCTCAATACCATACTATACACTGTTGCCACCCTCACGGACTGCTGCTACTTGGGGTGGCACGGTAGCACAGTGGTTAGCACTGTTGCTTCACAGCAAAGGGACCTGGATTCGATTCCCGGCTTGGGTCACTGTCTGTACGGAGCCTGCATGTTCTCCCCATATCTGCGTGGGTTTCCTCTGGGTGCTCAGGTTTCCTCCCACAAGTCCAGAAAGATGTGTTAGTCAGGTGAATTGGACTTCTGAATTCTTCCTCAATATAGATGAACAGGCGCCGGAGTGTGGCGACCAGGGGCTTTAAACAGTAACTTCATTGCAGTGTTAATGTAAGCCTACTTGTGACACTAATAAAGATTATTATTATAACGATTGCCTTAGACAAAGAAAATATCTCAAAGTCTCTCCCTCACAGAGGCTGAATCAGACAAAACAAATGGAACCAAGACAAAGAAGGAGATATTAAGAGAGCTGAAAGAACCCTTGGTCAAAAGGTAGAATGAAAAACCAGTGAATATATGTTCAGGCCACATTGCACATGCATAAAAATGGATAGTAAATATATCTTAAATTGATAGAATTTAAAACGGGTCCAGAATGAGTGGAGTTCACCTATAATATAAATTGGGCAGGTCCACAGATATCAGCATCAGACTCTCAGAATGCTGAGCTGGATTATTATTACTTGATGAATGAAATTTACAGAAATCTCCAAATCAGTGTCGACACTATGCACATAACTCCGTCTACTTTGTAAAGATTCCACATTGGCTCCAGAGCTGTGATTGATGCTAAGACTGGAATATATGAAAATCAACCTGATGTAATTTGTCACAAAACAAGCTCTTGATTTAGTTTGAATGTTTCTGGCAAACTAAGAGTTAAAAATGTAAAATTAAGTGCATTTCAAAAGTCCAAAATATGTAGTATTGTAAATATTATGGATGACTGAGTGGAGCCTGAAGCAAACCAGTGAAAATTTAAATTTGGCAAAGCTCATGTTACAAATGATCATCGTGGTTCAATTCCTTCTCCTTCGGGTGTCTCCCCTCCTCTCCTCATCCGTCTCCCACTTTGTGAAATGACTAACATCTTGCTGGCAATGTGGCTGCATTGGCAGCAGGTTCCCTCCACCTTCTCACCTGAGTGGCAACTCTTAAGGCGAGTGCCATGGGCTGATGATGGGCAATGCTGCTGAGCCTTATTGTGTTCTCACCCACACCCACATCCATGCCATATCCATATCCCACACCCACAACCATCCCATATCCCACACCCACATCCATCCCATATCCCACATCCATCCCATATCCATATCCCACACCCACATCCATCCCATATCCATATCCCACACCCACATCCATCCCATATCCCACACCCACATCCATCCCATATCCATATCCCACACCCACACCCACAACCATCCCATATTCATATCTATCACCCACACACATGGGCAGCCATGGGCATTCACCCATGGGCAGCACGGTAGCACAGTGGTTAGCACAGTTGCTTCACCGCTCCTGGGTCCCAGATTTGATTCCCGGCTTGGGTCCCTGTCTGCAAGTTGTCCCCGTGTCTGCGTGGGTTTCCTCCGGGTGCTCCTGTTTCTTCCCACAGTCCAAAGATGTGCAGGTTAGGTGGATTGGTCGTGCTAAATTACCCTTAGTGTCCAAAAAGGTTGGGTGGGGTTACTGGGTTACAAGGATAGAGTGGAGGTGTGGGCTTGGGTAGGGTGCTCTTTCCAAGGGCTGGTGCAGACTCAATGGGCCGAATGGCCTCCTCCTGCACTGTAAAAATACAAATTCTATGATCCACATCCATCCCATATCCATATCCCGCACTCACACTCACATCCATCCCATATTCATATCTCCCACCCACATCCACATCCATACCTTATCCATATTACACACCCACATCCATCCCATATCCATATCCCACACCCACATCCATCCCATATCTATATCCCACACCCACACACATCCATCCCATTTCCATATCCCACACCCACACACATCCATCCCATATCCATATCCCACACCCACATCCATCCCATATCCATATCCCACTCCCACATCCATCCCATATCTATATCCCACACCCACACACATCCATCCCATATGCATATCCCACACCCACATCCATCCCATATGCATATCCCACACCCACATCCATCCCATATCCATATCCCACACCCACATCCATCCCATATCCATATCCCACTCCCACATCCATCCCATATCTATATCCCACACCCACACACATCCATCCCATATCCATATCCCACACCCACATCCATCCCATATCCATATCCCACTCCCACATCCATCCCATATCTATATCCCACACCCACATCCATCCCATATCCATATCCCAGACCCACACCCATCCACATTCAGCTTCTGGGCAAAGAATCAGAAGGAGCCTTGGGAATAACACTCCTCCACAACCCAGAGTTGCTGAGATTTTGGACACTTCCTGCACCCCCCCCCCCCCCTCCCCCCACCCCCCGCTCTCTAATTTAATCACGGGCCCTACCTGGACTATGTGGTTCTTGCTGCCTTAACAGTTTTTGGCATCAGGAAGTCTTTCAGATCCTGTTTAATAAGTCCGAGTCTGGAAACAATCCAATGGTAGGAGATGTGAAGCACGTCGAAATGAATTCTGGCTTGTTGGCTTTGGGTTGGTACATTAAGTACATTGTGATCCTATACTGTCATTTTATATCCGTTTTCAGAACCCATGATCCTCGTCTGATGTAATTTTTCCCACAGTAATTACTGCATAGTCATTGTAATGTGCGAAAGAAAGCAGTCATTTTAACCTAGCACTTGGGAACCATCCATAGTGCAAAAACCTGACTTCTCGACTAACCTTCCTCCACTCCCTTACCACTGAGTACTAACCATATAGCGTAAAGCCAGGCGTTGGAAAAAAATGAGCAGATACTGATCATTCTTAGTTACGCGTGTTTGTTTAATTTGCTTCTCTAACCCTCTGTTGAAACTTTGCAGAAAGGACTGACACTGATTTCAAAATATAAAAAATCCTTAGAACGTTTAAATGAAGCCCAAAATGCAAAAAATGTAAACCCTGCTGACACAAAGTAATGTTCAAGCAAATATAAATTGCCTATTTTTTAATAAATTTAGAGTATCCAATTCTTTTTTTTCCCCATTAAGGGGGATTTAGCATGGCCAATCCACCTATCTGCACATCTTTGAGTTGTGTGGGTGAGAGCCACGCAGACACAGGGAGAATGTGCAATCTCCAGACGGACAGTGACCCAGGGCGGGATCGAGCCAGGGACCTCGGCGCTGTGAAGCAGCAGTGTTAACCACTGCGCCACTGTGCTGCCCCGATAAATTGTCTATTTAATAATTAGTTTGTAACCATTGCATGCAGCTAGATAAAGACAAGAATGTTTCTCTTGTTGTCTTACATTTGATGACTCTTTTAACCTCGGTTGGAATTGACCAGGTTTTATTCACTAAAATTGTTGAATGTCACCTAATAAATTTACGTCACACAGGGTGTAATCACATGCACTGAAATTGTTTTCCCCCTTGTAACTTAAAACATCTTCCACTTGCCTAGATTCCCCAAAAAACAATAGTTTGGTTGAGTCACCAAGGTTTATAACTGTTATAGTACAGTAGTAAAATACCAGAGTCCCAGATGACCAAAGGCTATTTCCCCTTTGAGGGGGAGAGCTGACTGGTGGTTATTTAACCCGAGCATCACCACACCTCAGGCGAGCGACAAGGATGAGAAGGCGGGCCGTTATGAAAAACCTCAGCCGGTACGGGAATTGAACCTGCGCTGTTCACCTTGCTCTGCATCACAAACCAGCTTGGGGGGTGGGGGTGGTCTCCCTATTGCAGGGGTCCCAATTTTCCGTCGACATCTGATCTGTCATCCCGTCATGGAATGCATTTTTGTTGTCCCAGGATTGAGAATCCCGCTAATTGTGTTTGAGAGTGTGTGTGAGTGTGTGCATGGGTGAGAGAGTGCTTATGTTTGGGAGGTGGAGAGTGTATGTGTGAATGTGTCTGTAAGGGAGAGTTGGAGTGTGCATGTGCCATTGAATCATAGAATCGTAGAATTTACAGTGCAGAAGGAGGCCATTCAGTCCATCGACTCTGCACCGGCCCTTGGAAAGAGCACCCTACTAAAGCCCACACCTCCACCCTATCCCCATAACCCAGTCACCCCACCTAACCTTTTTATTTTGGATACTAAGGGCAATTTAGCATAGCCAATCCACAGAACCTGCACATCTTTGGACTGTGGGAGGAAACCGGAGCACCCGGAGGAAACCCACGCAGACACGGGGAAAACATGCAGACTCCGCACAGACAGTGACCCAAGCCAGGAATCGAACCTGGCACTTTGGAGCTGTCTAGCAACTGTGCTACCGTGCTGCCCTGATGGAGATTGAGAGAGTGTGCGTGGGCCTGTGTGAGAGATAGAGAGTGTGTTTGAGGGAGTATGCATGAGAGTGTGTCTGTGTGAGTGTGAGAGAGAGTGTGTGTTTGTGTGCTCTTTACATGGTTGCGCAACTTGCACTTATACTTTTTAAAAACACGTTTAATCAGTTTTATATCCTGAGGTTTTGGAACTGCCTGCTGCCTTCTCAGACTCGAATATTTTGCTTCCTATGGCAGCCAGAGAGTGAATGTCCAATAATTTGACTCCGGGTCACTGGAGCTGAGCCTATTAAATCCTGACTTTGCACATAATTATAACACACATGTGTGCACACACACACACCATTAGTCTGCTCTCGTTCACCAGTAAAGTGATGGAAGGGATCATCAACAGTGCTATCAAGCGGCACTTACTCAGCAATACAGTGTGGTGAACCACTGTGTGCACCTGTATTAGGGGATGTAAGGTAGGACCTGCACTACAGGTTCGCCGGTAGCCCCTGCCGGCTGGCTCTGCCCACAAGGAGCCGTATAAATATGCGTGTCCTCCTCTGAGCTGCCGTTTCGCCAGCTGCAGTAGGAGGCCACACATCTGACTGCAATAAAGCCACAGTTGTACCAATCTGAATCTTTTGTGCAATTGATCGTGCATCAAACAGTAATACAGACGGTCTTCCCAAAAGGGAACTGTTGTGTTGTTCACCCTGGGGTAACATGGACTTCACACGATGCAGTTAAATGATCAAGCATACACCACACGTAGGCGTTGGTTCAATAAGATTTATTGAACTTCAGTAACGAAACACACAGCTGCCTGTGGGTTGACTCTCTACTACTCTAAGTGAACTAACATTAACTGTCTAGACCAGGCTAGCTCTGATCCACGTGTAGAAGGCGCTGACTGATATGTACACCCTGACTGTCACTACAGTTGTCACCAGTGGAAAGAGGCAGAGTGCTGATGCCTCGTGTGTTTTATAGTTGGAAGCCCCCCCTCTGGTGTTCTGTCTGGTGATTGGTCGTGTTCTGTCCTGTATGTTGATTGGCTCACCTGGGTGTCTGTCACAGCCTACTTTTACCTCATGATGTGCATGGGTGCATATTATGACATCCCCCGAGCAAGCACATTTAGCTACGTATTTCCTGACATCTGTTCCCCATCTTTGGGAACCAGTACCAAATGGTGCTCGCCCAAGGTCCCTGTGGCGAAGGGAATGAATCCCAAAGCCTCAGGTACCTCGGGATCTGCACATTAGAGTACAGCTTACTGCCTCCCACTAATATGCAGATTTGTCAAAAAGTGATCCCTCCCACTGTGGGCGGGATTCACCTTGCAACATCTTGTGAGATTGCGTTAAATCTTGCGAGGCGTTGTGAGCCGGGCGAGCTGCTTTTCCGGTGCAGTGTGTCCAGAGGATCGTGCCTTCAATGTGGATTCCGCCAGGGTCACGTGCTCCTGACCGCTTTACAGCCTTGGTTCAAACAATTACAAAAGAGTCGAACTTTGGAGTGAGAGTGACTGCCCTTGACATCAGGGCAGCATTTAACCAAATGTGCATTTAAGATCCCGAGCAAAACCGGCGTTAATGGGAATCATGGGGAGGACTCTCCACTAGTTGGAGTTATATCTGGCACAAAGGATGATGGTTGTGGTGATTGGCGCTCCGTCATCTCAGTCCTGGGACATCACTGCAGGAGTTCCTCAGGGTAGGGACCTAGGCCCAACCATCTTCAGTTACTTCAGCAATGACCTCCCTTCCATCATAAGGTCATGATGTGAAGATTCACCTGAAGAAGGAGCTGCGCTCCGAAAGCTAGTGATTCGAAACAAACCTGTTGGACTTCAACCTGGTGTTGTAAGACTTCTTATCATCAGGTCAGAAATGGGAATTTTGCAGATGACTGCACAATGTTCTGCACCATTCACTACTCCTCAGATAATGAAGCAGTCGGATGCAAATGCAGCAAGACCTGGGCAATATCCAGACTTGGGCTGACAAGTGGCAAATAACACTCAGGGACACAAGTACCAACAAGAGAAAATCTAACCATAACCCCTTGCCATTCAATGGCATTGCCATTGCTGAATCACCCACAGGGCTACCTCAATGGGGTTACCATTGATCAGAAACTGAACTGGACTAGCCATATTAATACGGTGGCTACAAGTGCGGGTCAGAGGCTAGGAATCCTGCTGCAAGTAACTCACCTCCTGACTCCCCAAAATTTGTTCGCAACCTCCAAGGCACAAGTCAGGAGCATAATGGAATACTCTCCACTTGCCTGGATGAGTGCAGCTCCAACAACACTCAAGAGGCACACCAGCATCCAAGCCAAAGTAGCCCACTTGGTTGACACCCCTTCCACAAACGTTCACTCCCACCACCGACGGACTACAGGAATTCACCAAGTTTCCTTCGGCAGCACCTTCCAAACCCACAGTCACTACCATCTAGAAGAACAAGGGCAGCAGATACCTGGGAACACCACCAGCTGGAGGTTCCCCTCTCAGAGATTTTCACAGTAACTTCATTGCAGTGTTAATGAAAGCCTACTTGTGACACTAATAAAGATTATTATTATTGTCAGCCACACACCATCCTGACTTGGAATCATATCGCCGATCATTCACTGTCACTGGGTCAAAACCTGGAACTGCCTCCCTAACAGCACTGTGGGTGTACCTACACCACATGGACTGCAGTGGTTCAAGAAGGTGGCTCAGTACCACCTTCTCGAAGGACAACTAAGGATGGGCAGTGAAACCCTCATCCTGTGATCGAATAAAAAAAACCTTACGTTTTCATGTGCATAATCTTAATAAATGAACCCATAATACGTTTGCTGAAACCCTTCTGAGTGATTGATGTCTTGTGACTTGTACAGCTAAAGGGTGGCACAGTGGCACAGTGGTTAGCACTGCTGCCTATGGGGCTGAGGACCCGAGTTCGATCCAAGCCCCGGGTCACTGTTTGTGTTGTGTTTGCATATTCTCCCCGTGATTGCCTGAGTTTCACTCCCACAACCCAAAGATGTGCAGGATAGAAGGATCGGCCACGCAAAATTGCCGCATAATTGGAAAAAATAATTGGGTCCCACATTTATTTAAAAAGTAAGCCTTGTACAGTGGCTAAGCCCATCATTATGGTAATATGGAAGAAATATTCTCCCAGCATCTGCCCTGTCAAGCCCTCTCAGATCTGTGAACGTTTCAAGAAGATCTTTTCTCATTCTTCGGAATGTCAGTGAGTAGAGGCCCAACCTGCTTAACCTTTCCTCATAAGAGAACACCTTTATCCCAGGAATTGGCCCGTGAACCTTCTCTGAATGGCTTCAGTGAAAGTCTATCTCTCTTCAAGGAAGGAGATCAGGGGCGAAATTCTCCGCTACCCGGCGGGGCGTCCCGGCGTAGCGGAGTGGCGCCAACCACTCCGGCGTCGGGCCTCCCCAAAGGTGCGGAATTCTCTGCACTTTTAGGGGCTAGGCCTGCGCCGGAGTGGCTCCCGCTCTGCCGACTGGCGCCAACGGCCTTTGGCGCCACGCCGATCGGCGTCGGGGCTGGCCGAAAGGCCTTCGCCGGTCGGCGTGAGTCCATGCATGCGCCTGAGCATCAGCGGCCGCTGACGTCACCACCGGCGCATGCACGGTGGAGGGGGTCTCTTTCACCTCCGCCATGGTGGAGGCCATGGCAGCGGCGGAGGAAAAAGAGTGCCCTCACGGCACAGGCCCGCCCGCCGATCGGTGGGCCCCGATCGCGGTCCAGGCCACCGTGGGGGCACCCCATCGCCCCCCCCCCCCCCCCCCGGACCACGGGGCCCTCTTATGCCGCCTGCTCTCGCCGGCACAGAGGTGGTTTAAACCACGTTGGCGGGAGAGACCTCACAGCGGCGGGACTTTGGCCCATCTCGGCCCGGAGAATAGCCGCGGGGGCCCCGCGCGATTCCCGGCACCGCTCATTCCCGGGTGGCGGAGAATTCCGGCCACGGTGGGGGCGGGATTTACGCCGGCCCAGGGCGATTCCCCGACCCTGCGGTTGTCGGAGAATTCCGCCCCAGAATTGTACACAGTGCTCCAGGTTTGGTCTCACCAATGCCTTGCTCAGCTACAGCTTTTAAACTCCACCCCCACCTTGCAATAAAAAAACACCATTCCATCGGTATTCCAAATGATTTTCTGTATCTGCTTGCTAATGTTTTGTAATTTGTGTTCCACAGGGCACCCAGATCCGTCTGTACCACACGACACTCCAATCCCTCTGTACCACAGGACACTCAGATCCCTCTGTACCACAGGACACTCAGATCCCTCTGTACCACAGGACACTCAGATCCCTCTGTACCACAGGACACTCAGATCCCTCTGCACCACAGGACACTCAGATCCCTCTGCACCACAGGGCACTCAGATCCCTCTGTACCACAGGGCACCCAGATCCCTCTGTACCACACGACACTCCGATCCCTCTGTACCACAGGCCACTCAGATCCCTCTGTACCACAGGACACTCAGATCCCTCAGTACCACAGGACACTCAGATCCCTCTGCACCACAGGACACTCAGATCCCTCTGCACCACAGGGCACTCAGATCCCTCTGCACCACAGGACACTCAGATCCCTCTGCACCACAGGGCACTCAGATCCCTCTGCACCACAGGGCACTCATATCCCTCTGCACCACAGGACACTCCAATCCCTCTGTACCACAGGACACTCCAATCCCTCTGTACCACAGGACACTCCAATCCCTCTGTACCACAGGACACTCAGATCCCTCCATACCACAGGACACTCAGATCCCTCTGTACCATAGGACACCCAAATCCCTCTGTACCACAGGGCAGACAGATCCCTCTGTACCACAGAGCACCCAGATCCCTCTGTACCACAGGACACTCAGATCCCTCTGTACCACAGGACACTCAGATCCCTCTGCACCACAGGGCACTCAGATCCCTCTGCACCACAGGACACTCAGATCCCTCTGTACCATAGGACACCCAAATCCCTCTGTACCACAGGACACTCAGATCCCTCTGTACCACAGGGCAATCAGGTCCCTCTGTACAACAGGACACTCAGATCCCTCTGTACCACAGGGCACTCAGATCCCTCTGTACCACAGGGCACTCAGATCCCTCTGTAGCATAGGACACTCAGATCCCTCTGCACCACAGGACACTCCAATCCCTCTGTACCAAAGGACACTCAGATCCCTCTGTATCACAGGACACTCAGATCCCTCTGTACCACAGGGCAGTCAGATCCCTCTGTACCACAGGTCACTCAGGTCCCTCTGTACCACAGAGCACTCAGATCCCTCTGTACAACAGGACACTCAGATCCCTCTGTACCACAGGTCACTCAGATCCCTCTGTACCACAGGTCACTCAGGTCCCTCTGTACCACAGAACACTCAGATCCCTCTGTACAACAGGACACTCAGATCCCTCTGTACCACAGGACACTCAGGTCCCTCTGTACCACAGGACACTCAGGTCCCTCTGTATCACAGGACACTCAGATCCCTCTGTACCACAGGACACTCCAATCCCTCTGTACCACAGGACACTCAGATCCCTCTGTACCACAGGACACTCAGATCCCTCTGTAGCATAGGACACTCAGATCCCTCTGTACCACAGGACACTCCAATCCCTCTGTACCACAGGACACTCAGATCCCTCTGTATCACAGGACACTCAGATCCCTCTGTACCACAGGGCAGTCAGATCCCTCTGTACCACAGGACACTCAGATCCCTCTGTATCACAGGACACTCAGATCCCTCTGTACCACAGGGCAGTCAGATCCCTCTGTACCACAGGACACTCAGATCCCTCTGTATCACAGGTCACTCAGGTCCCTCTGTACCACAGAGCACTCAGATCCCTCTGTACCACAGGGCACTCAGATCCCTCTGTACCACAGGGCACTCAGATCCCTCTGCACCACAGGACACTCCAATCCCTCTGTACCACAGGACACTCCGATCCCTCTGTACCACAGGACACTCCAATCCCTCTGTACCACAGGACACTCAGATCCCTTTGTATCACAGGACACTCAGATCCCTCTGTAGCATAGGACACTCAGATCCCTCTGTACCACAGGACACTCAGATCCCTCTGCACCACAGGGCAATCAGGTCCCTCTGTACCACAGGGCAATCAGGTCCCTCTGTACCACAGGGCAGTCAGATCCCTCTGTACGACTGGACACCCAGATCCCTCTGTACCACAGGACACCAATCAGGTCCCTCTGTACCACAGGACACTCAGATCCCTCTGTACCACAGGGCAATCAGGTCCCTCTGTACCACAGGACACTCAGATCCCTCTGTACGACTGGACACCCAGATCACTTTGTACTGCAGCGTTCTGCAGTCTCTTCATTTAAAAAATATTCTGCTTTTCTATTCTTCGCACTCACTTTCTCTCCCTTTGCAGACACTTTGCAACCTCCTCATAAGTAGTTTCGCTACCTATCGCTGTATTATCGGTGTATTAATGGGGCTTGTTTAGGACAGTAGGCTAAACAGCTGGCTTGTAATGCAGAACAAAGCCAGCAGCGCGGGTTCAATTCCCATACCGGCCTCCCCAAACAGGCGCCAGAATGTGGCGACTAGGGGCTTTTCACAGTAACTTCATTGAAGCCTACTTGTGACAATAAACGATTGTTATTATCAGCAAAATTGTCTACAATCTATTCGATCACTTTATACAAGCCTTCCACTAGTTAGAGTTTGCCAAGCTGAAAATTACCCATTTATCCCGACTCCCTGTTTCCTGTTATTTAGCCAATTCCCCTCAGTGCTAATATATCACCTTAACACCAAGGCCCGAATTATTTGCTCATTGGCCGTGCACTCGTCAGGCCTGAAATGGAGCGTGGAAGACGTTCCCAGCAGCAGGCGGCCTCAGACCGCAATTTCACGTTGACTGGCCACTTAACAACCGCTCAGAGAGTAAAACAAGCTCTGTGAATGGGTGAGTGTTGTTGGTGAGGGCGAGAAGTCGGTAGGCACCACGAAAACAGAGCGTGTGGGCTGGCGCTTCCTACATGCTCTGTCTGAGGGGCAGTTGCTGTAGATCTGTGAATAATAAATATTGATGTTAAAACTTTGCCACAAGTGAGTAGGCAGCACAACAGCCCCCGTTATTTGTTCTTTTTATGAGAGTACTGGCCCTCATCCCTGGGTCAAGGCTGCAGCTTAAAGGTGAAGGCCGCCAATCGGCCTGCCCACCGGCCATAAAGACAGATGGACCATGTGAAATCCTAGCCAATTGCTGCTTAACTAATTTAAATTGGCTTCTTCATTGTTGGCAGGCACACTCCTGGCTTACGTGCATGCCTGTCTGCCAACCAAAATATCATGAGATAGCGCGATGACATTGGGATGGACGCCCCGACGTCTTCTCACATGATTTCACACACTTCCTGGTTGGGCTCGCCGTCGAACTTTATATGTATAAAATTCTGGCCCAAGAGTCCTATTCTGTGCAATAAACTTTGCACTATGACTTTTCAATGTTCCTCTGGTTCAAGTCAACCTTCTTTATGTGTTTGCCTTGGCTCTGAATGTCAGTAGGTTTGTATCATAGCAAGAGCTCATCCGGCTTTCCGCCCATTTCTACAGAACGTGCATCTCCCACGCAAGCCCACTATCCTCTGGATAACTATCAATCCTGCAGCTTCTGCCCGTTTCCCTCTTCAAATTATTTGTGTTAATAACTTAAATATGGCAGTAACAGAGGAGCAATTAAAGAGAGAGGAGGTGCTGAAGATGAGATAAAAATGGGACACTTGCAGAAATCATTCTGCAGTTTTAATGAGTTGCTGCGGTCTATCAGGAAACACCTGTTTGAGATTGAGTCTCGATTCAAATGCATCTGGACCATCAGTACAACCAATGAGATCATTAAATTTATTTAGTGAAATCATTTCACAAATACTGCACAGTGACATTCCAACCCAAAGTCAAAATGCGATATAGTTTTCAATATATTACAAAACACACCTACAATAATTTGCATACCAAGGAGTTCAGTTGTTGACATAAATCCAGGAAGCTAATGCTCTGTTTACTGAATATGATGCGGATTTGCTGTTTCTAAAAGGGATATAATTATATTTTTGACGTTTGTGAGATGTTGTGAGATATTGGCAGTCTTTTAGATCTCACTTTGCAGCCTCCTCCTGTTATGAGTCATCAAGATAAAACGGGCTCTGCAAATAGTTCTAGTCTTGAATCCAGTTAGAGATGCACATTATCTCAAGAATCCATTTATCCTGTAGCAAAAAATCATAGAACCCAGAGGCCTTAATGAAGAGAGTTGCCACCTCAGCACACACATACCCTGTCCAGCAAATTGAAGCTGGTAGAGGCAATTAACCAGCAGACAAAATGAGCAAGTTTTGATGTATAGAATGGATCCCTTCGGAAAATCTGAAGTCTCCTAGGGCTGAATTTGTCATTCAAATGATGATGAGCTGGGAGGTGAGAGGGTTGGTACTAAAAATAGGGTCTGGTTTAGCACACTGGGCTAAATTGCTGGCTTTTAAAGCAGACCAAGCAGGCAAGCAGCACGTTTCGATTCCCGTACCAGCCTCCCCGGACAGGCGCCGGAATTTGGCGACTAGAGGCTTTTCACAGTAACTTCATTGAAGCCTAATCGTGACAATAAGCGATTTTCATTTCATTTCGTTTCATTTCATTTGACAGAGCATGGAACTTCGCCATGACAACAGGAACTGCTGTGGTGTGGTCAGCCCTTGATGACCAATTGAGCTCAATTAAGGGTAATTTCCCCTTTCTGGCATTTAGCCTGCATCATAATGACCATTAGATTTATTAATTGGCCGGGATTGGCAAAATGCTGTCCAGGGCCCAGCCGCCCATCTGAATGGGATGGTTTCCCACTTTTGCTCCTGGTGATGGGGCTTTTTCTGTAACTGCCAAAATTCAAGCCCAGATATTTCAACTTTGAGGTGAAAGGTGGTGTCTTGTTATGCTCTGGGTGTAGCATAAGCGGCTTCCTTGTGGTGCACTTAACAAAGGAAGGTTCAGACGTGGAGATAACTTCAACACGTTTATTAAACTATGTACACTTCTATTACTCGGGTTCAACACTATTGATAATCCTTCTATAGCTACTCAGACTGACTAACCAGTCTGCTACAATCCACGTGGTGGGAGTGATATTGAATCAACCCTGTGTCTCTACTCACTGACTGTCTCCACTGGAAAGAGGCAGCTCATGTGTGTGGTGTCCTTTATATATGGGTTGGTGTAATGCCCTCCTGTGGTCGTGTCACCTCTGTGTGTATCGTGAATGCCCATTGGTTGTGTCCTATCTAACTGTTCTATTGGTTGAGTGTCTGTGTGTCATGTCTCTGGTGCTCCCTCCAGTGTCTCGCTAGTCTACATGTATTCACATTAACCCCTTGTGTATTTACAGTGATGCACATCACCACAGGTGGCTGCCTGCCAGGACATAAATATGATTGTAAAGAACAATAGTATCATTAATTCGCATTAAATTTCCAAGGTGGGTCAAAGGGAAACAGGTTCAATAGTTTAGGATTCATAAAGATTTTCGTCACATGGAAAGCCAACAATATATGGAACAGGTTTGTGAGTTAGATTGTGAAATGAAAAATGAGTGTGCAATGGGATAACCATACCATCTTTAAAGATGCATAAGCTAAAATATATAAAGATAATTGTCTGATTCACAGTCATCATTAGATTTTTCACATGACAAAATTTGAACCGATTTGTATGGAATACGAACCCTCCTCTCTCTGTTAATTCCTCAAAGAGAGGAGGATGCTTACCACAGAGCGCATCCCGTACACGAAGGTCCGGATTCTCCAATTTGAAGGCTAAGTGCTGACGCCAGCGTTTTACACCCGGTAAAACGACGCAAAAGCTGCACTGATCCTCTGTCTGGTGGGGGTTAACAGGCACGCAGCATAAAGTCCCTGCGGATATAGCCGGAGAATTGCAGCGTCTGTGGCTGCGCATGCGCACGGCGGCGGCCTGCAGTGGTCGCACTGTGAAACATGGCGCCGGCTGCGCGTGGGCCTGACCTGCCAAAAACTGCCCCCTGTAATCAGCCTCATCACCCCTAGAACACCCCCCCACCATTGCCCCCAGCCCCCGTCAAAGCCCCCCCCCATCCACAAAACTGTCCCCCTCCCCGACTGTGGTGGCGCTGGACTCAGTCCGCAGCCGCCACGCCGGGTTCCCAAAAATAAATAGCGTGTGTGACCCACTCTGTCGGGAACTCGGCCCATCAGGGGAGGGCCTCTGGTGATGTCCTGAGGCCGCCACAATGTCATGTGGCATACTCTGCGAGTACGCCGTTTTGAGGGGACGGAGCATTGCAAAAGCGGTGCCCCCACCCCCTCGATTTTGACGCAAATGGGGTTTCTCCGGCCGATCGCCGAATGCGATTTTGGGATCGGCAACCACAGAATCCCGTCTGGAGTCTTTTAACATGTGGGGGCTGTTGTATTGCAGATGCCACATGGTTCTGGCTGACCAGGAAACTCTCCCACTCTTTACTCCTGCTATAGGCTATGGACAGCACGGTGGCACAATGGACAATACGGTAGCACAGTGGTTAGCACTGTAGCTTCACAGCGCCAGAGTCTCAGGTTCGGATCCCGGCTTGGGTCACTGTCTGTGCAGAGTCTGCACGGTCTCCCTGCATGGGTTTTCTCCAGGTGCTCCGGTTTCCTCCCACAAGTCTGAAAGATGTTAGGTGTATTGGACATTCTGAATTCTCCCGCTGTGCACCTGAACAGGCACCGGAATGTGGTGACTACAGGCTTTTCGCAGTAACTTCATTGCAGTGTTAATGTAAACCTACTTGTGATAATAAAGATTATTATATTATATTGGATGGATTTATAGGTAGATAAGCTACCTTTTTGGCACATTTAAAAAAAATACATTTAGAGTACCCAATTATTTTTTTTCCTATTAAGGGGCAATTTAGTGTGGCCAATCCACCTAACCTGCACATCTTTGATTGTGGGGGTGAAACACACGCAGCCACGAGGAGAGTGTGGAAACTCCACATGGACAGTGACTCAGGGCCTCGATTTGAACCCGGGTCCTCAGTGCCATAGGCAGCAATGCAACGTGCCTCCTCTTTTTGGCATATTATGAGCACATCTTCCATGGCCATCAATTCCTGAAGTGGGACTTGAACTTATATGGCTGAGAAGGTTCAGAGGGGAGGTGAAAAAGCACATTATAGAAACAGAGAGGGAACATCAGAAAATATTGGCAGTCAACGTAAGAGGGGATTCCAAAGTCTTCTATAAACAAATAAATCGAAAAAGGGCGGTAAAAAAAGGAGTAGAATCAATTAGTGTCCTAAAAAAGAATTTACGTATGGAGGTTGGGGCATAACTAAGATATTGAATTAACACTTTGCATCCACCTTTACCACAGAGGTATATTCTACGCAGACCACGGTGACAGATGAAACAACTTTGCTGGGAAGTGTTGCACAGACTGTCAGTATTGAAAGTTGACAATGCACTGGGACCAGATGAGATATATCCAAGGATATTGAAGGAAATGAGAATGGAAATTGCAGAAGCGCTGGCCATAATCGCGCAGTCTTCTCCAGACTCAGGGGAGGTGCTAGAGAGCTGAAGAATTGTAAATGTGATGGCCTTATTCAAAAAAGATTGTAAGGACAGCCCCATTAGAGGCAAGTTAGAGATAAATCAGTTTAACATCATTGTTAGGCAAGCTTCCAGAAACAATTATTCAGGATAAAATTAGCAGTCACATGGAAAAATGTTAGTTGATTAGGAAGAGCCAGTATGGTTTTCGTAAGGGGGGGGGGATGATGTTTCACTATATTTCTGGAGTGTTTTGAGGAGGTAACAGAATGGGTAGATGAGGATAATGCTGTTGATGTGGTGTGCAAGGACTTTCAGAAGGAATTCGATAGAGTGCCACACAACAGACTTGTAAGGAAAGTTATAGCTCATGGAACAAAAGGGACAACATGGATACAAAATTGGCTGAATAATAGGAAACAGAGAGTAACAGAGAGGTTTGTAGTGTTTTTTCCCCAGAGGTGGGTATTGGGACCCTTGTTCATAAAATTTACAGTCCAGAAGGAGGCCATTCAGCCCATCAAGTCTGCACTGGCACTTGGAAAGAGCACCCCACTTAAGCCCACATTCCCGTAACCCCACCTAACCTAGGAGCAATTTAGCATGGCCAATCCATCTAATCTGCTCATCTTTGGACTGTGGGAGGAAACCCACACAGACACGAGGAGAACGTGCAGACTCCGCACAGACAGTGACACAGATCCGGGAATCAAACCCAGGACCCTGGAGCAGTGAAGCAACTGTGCTAATCACTGTGCCATCATGCCTTCCTGATGTATAAATTATATAGATCTTGCTGTGCAGGGCACAATTTCAAAATTTGTGGATGATATAAAACTTGGAAGTATTGTAAACTGTGAAGAAGACAGTCCAGAACTTCAAAAGGCCAAGTTGGTGGAGTGGGCAGAGAGGTAGCAGGTGAATTTCAATGCAGAGAAGTGTGGGGTAATGCATTTTGGTAGGAAGAACATGGAGAGACAATGTAAAATAAGGAGTAAAATTCTTAAAGTGGTACAGGAACCGAGGGTGTATATGTGCTTAGATCATTGAAGATGGCAGGACAGGTGGAGAGAGCAGTTAATTAAGCATATAGTGTTCTGGGCTTTATTAATAGGGGCATAAGTACAACAGCAAGGAAGTGAGGCTGAATTTATGCAAGACACTAGTTAGATCTCAGCTGAAGTATTGTGTACAATTGTGGCCGCCACACAATAGGAAGGAGATAGAGATAGAGAAATACAGCACAGAACAGGCCCTTCGGCCCACGATGTTGCGCCGAACTTTTGTCCTAGGTTAATCATAGAATTTTGGACAATTTTTCATGGCCAATCCACCCAACCTGCACATCTTTGGACTGTGGGAGGAAACCAGAGTACCCGGAGGAAACCCACGCAGTCACGGGGAGGATGTGCAGACTCCACACAGACAGTGACCCAAGCCAAAATCGAACTTGGGACCCTGGAGCTGTGAAGCAATTGTGCTATGCACAATGCTACCGTGCTGCCCTTAAGAAGTTAACCTACACTCCATTATTCTACCCTAATCCATGTACCTATCCAATAGCCGCTTGAAGGTCCCTAACGTTTCCGACTCAACTACTTCCACAGGCAGTGCATTCCATGCCCCCACTACTCTCTGGGTAAAGAACCTACCTCTGACATCCCCTCTATATCTTCCACCATTTATCTTAAATTTATGTCCCCTTGTAATGGTGTGTTCCACCCGGGGAAAAAGTCTCTGACTGTCTACTCTATCTATTCCCCTGATCATCTTATAAACCTCTATCAAGTCGCCCCTCATCCTTCTCCGTTCTAATGAAAAAAGGCCTAGCACTCTCAACCTTTCCTCGTATGACCTACTCTCCATTCCAGGCAACATCCTGGTAAATCTCCTTTGCACCTTTTGAAAAGCTTCCACATCCTTCCTAAAATGAGGCGACCAGAACTGCACACAGTACTCCAGATGTGGCCTGACCAAGGTTTTGAACAGCTGCATCATCACCTCACGGCTCTTAAATTCAATCCCTCTGCTAATGAACACTAGCACACCATAGGCCTTCTTCACAGCTCTATCCACTTGAGTGGCAACTTTCAAAGATCTATGAACATAGACCCCAAGATCTCTCTGCTCCTCCACATTGCCAAGAACCCTACCATTGACCCTGTATTCTGCATTCATATTTGTCCTTCCAAAATGGACAACCTCACACTTGTCAGGGTTAAACTCCATCTGCCACTTCTCAGCCCAGATCTGCATTCTATCTATGTCTCTTTGAAGCCGACAACAGCCCTCCTCACTATCCACAACTCCACCAATCTTCGTATCATCTGCAAATTTACTGACCCACCCTTCAACTCCCTCATCCAAGTCGTTAATGAAAATCACAAACATCAGAGGACCCAGAACTGATCCCTGCGGTACACCACTGATAACTGGGCTCCAGGCTGAATATTTGCCATCCACCACCACTCTCTGTCTTCTATCGGTTAGCCAGTTTGTTATCCAACTGGCCAAATTTCCCACTATCCCATGCCTCCTTACTTTCTGCACAAGCCTACCATGGGAACCTTATCAAATGCAAAGAATGTGAGCGCATTGGAGAGAGTACAGAAGAGGTTGGCAAGAATGGTTCCAGGGATGAGAAACTTCAGTCAGGAGGAGAGATTGGAGAGGTTGGGACTGTTCTGCTATTTGAGCAGAAACAATGGGTGGGATTTTCCAGAAAATCCTGCCCAAGATCAAGAGACCTTTGGCTTGTCTGCCATGTTTATCTTTGCACCCACAATGATGGCTGTGGTAGGCAGGACTCGAGGATTTAGGTCAATGTGCAGGTTTCGAGGAAAAGTCAGTGGAATGGCACACAAACATGATGCTCATTTCGAGTGCTGGTCCAGACATGTTAGGCCGAATGGCCTCCTTCAGCGCTATAACAATTCTGTGATTCTGTTATCCACTGTGCCACAAAGGGCAGCACGGTAGCATAGTGGTTAGCACAATTGCTTCACAGCTCCAGGGTCCCCAGGTTCGATTCCCCACTGGGTCACTGTCTGTGCGGAGTCTGCATGTTCTCCCCGTGTGTGTGTGGGTTTCCTCTGGGTGCTCCGGTTTCCTCCCACAGTCCAAAGATGTGCAGGTTAGGTGGGTTGGCCATGCTAAATTGCCCTTAGTGTCCAAAATTGCCCTTAGTGTTGGGTGGGGTTATGGGGATAGGGTGGGGATGTGGGCTTGAGTAGGGTGCTCTTTCCAAGGGCCAGTGCAGACTCGATGGGCCAAATGGCCTCCTTCTGCACTGTAAATTCTATGTTTATGAAAACCTCCATAAATAGAGCAGAGAGGTGTTATTTTGAAACTATCAGACCCATCATTAGTGGTGTATTCTGGTCTCAATTAATGTCTCACACATATTTTGATTTATTCAAGTGGATATTATAGTTATGACTTTTCTTCTCAGCCAATCTCTTAATATTAAAATCCAATTTGCTGCAGCAACAGGAGGCTCCCTCTCTGAAAATCACCGAGATATGATAAAGCTGAAGTACGATCGCATCCATGAAATACCAATACATGTCATTGACTTGGCAGACCTATGCATGCCACTCCTTCAATATTGTATCAAGCGTTTGTAGTATTTGTTTGAATCCGTTGATGGTGGTACCTATGTCGATGATCTGGCATGTCTTGCAGAGATTGCCATGGCAGGGTTGTGTGGTGTCGTGGTCGCTGTTCTGAAGGCTGGATAGTTTGCTGCAAACAATAGTTTGTTTGAGGTTGCGTGGTTGTTTGAAGGCAAGTAGTGGGGGTGTGGGGATGACCTTGGCAAGATGTTCATCTTCATCGATGACGTGTTGAAGCCTGCAAAGAAGATGTCGTTGTTTCTCCGCTCCGGGAAAGTACTAGACGATGAAGGGTACTCTGGAGGTTGTGTCCCGTGTTTGTCTTCTGAGGAGGTCGGTGCAGTTTCTTGCTGTGGCGCGTTGGAACTGTCGATCGATGAGTTGAGCGCCATATCCCGTTCGTACGAGGAGACAATGAAGACAGGGATTCAACAGCTGGGTTTGCGAGACACCGAAGCAAGGCTAGCAACCACATGGGGGAACCTCTCACCATAGCAGGCATGATTATGACCCCAGTCACCTCTGGGCATCAGTCCATTAGGCTACCATTCATAATAGTCGCGGGGCCGCGATTGACTACAATGCCTCCAGCTGAAGTTGCAACAGATGTTCCGGAAGGGCACCAGAGGACTCTACAAAGTCTTGTATAAGTACCCGGACGTCTTCTAGGAGGGCCTGGGAAAACTTAAGGGGCCGTGGCCAAAATACACGTAGACCCTGAGGCCCAGTCAAAATATTTCAGGGCCCTTATGCATTGCTGACAAAAGTTGAGGATGAGCTCAGCTGATTGAAAGGCCTCGGTATCATCTGGCTGATAAGTTTTGCCAATTAGGCAACATCGGTAGTCCCGATGCTGAAACCTAACAAAATGATACGGCTGTGTTGGGACTATAAAGCATAAACAAGGCCTCTTATCTGGACAGGCACTCGATGCCAAGGATGCAAGACTGTTACGCAAAGTTAGCTGGGGATCATTCTTTTTCAATCTTGATATGAGTCACGCCTATCTCCAGTTGGAGTTGGATGCCAATTCCAGAAGTTACATGACCATCAATACCCACAGGGGCCTCTATGAATATACAAGGTTGCCATTTGGAGTGTCATCAGCTTGCAAAAATTTCCAGCACGTCACGGCGAACATCCTAAGAGGGCTACCGCGTGTGGTGGTCTACTTGGGCAATGCCCTAGTTACTGGAGCCACAGAAAGGGAGCACCTGCGCAACCTGAAGGCCAAACATGGGCACAGAAACCTCCTGCTGATTACCACATGCCATCCACTATCAGCTGATTAATCAGTACTGCTTCATGTTGAACACAATTTGGAGGAAGCACTGAGGGTGGCAAGGGTACTCTGGGTGGGGGACTTCAATGTCCATCACCAAGAATGGCTCAGCAGTACCACCACAGACCAAGCTGGCTGGGTCCTAAAGGACATAGCTGCTAGACTAGGACTGCGGCAGACCACCGCACAGTCCTTGTGGAGACAAAGTCCCATCTTCACATTGAGGATACCCTCTATCGTGTTGTGTGGCACTGCCACTGTGCAGAATGGGATAGACTTCGAACAGATCTAGAAACTCAAGACTGGGTATCAATGAGGCGCTGTGGGCCATCAGCAGCAGCAGAATTGTACTCAACCACAATCTGCAACCCCATGACCCAACATCCCCCACCCTACCATTACCACCAAGCCAGGGAATCAACCCTGGTTCAATGAAGAGTGCAGGAGGGCATGCCAGGGGCAGCACCAGACATACCGAAAAATGAGGTGTCAACCAGTTGAAGCTACAACACAGGACTACTTGTGTGCCAAACAGCACAAGCAGCAAGTAATAGGCAGAGTTAAGCGACAGAGTTAAGTGGGGCTGGTTTAGCACAGTGGGCTAAACAGCTGGCTTGCAGTGCACAACAAGGCCAGCAGCACGGGTTCAATTCCCATACTGGCCTCCCTTAGCAGGCGCCGGAATGTGGCAACTAGGGGCTTTTCACAGTAACTTCATTGAAGCCTACTTGTGACAATAAGCGATTATTATTATTCCACAAGAAACGCGTGGAGATTGCCTCAGGAGGGGGCCTTCGCGAGGGTAAAGCTGCAGCTAACGTCATTGGGGTTGTTGACCTATTACAACCCTTCCAAGCCACTTTTGGCAAAGTGTGATGCCTCACCTTCTGGCATCGGGGTAGTGTTATACCACCACATGGAGGACTGATAGGAGAAGCCAATATCATGGACTTTGGCGGCGTGTAGCCACCTAAGATGGACACTGGGCTAACAAAATGGAGAACTGCTAAGACTGCAGGGAGAAAGCAGTTTTAGCCAAGACAAGCAGTCTGCACAGACTGATTAGCATTCTGCACGTAGCAAAACTAGTTTATGGCCAGGTGGAAGATCTCAACCAAAGGTGTTAATAGCAAAACGCTTTGCATAGTAATGAGGGAATCCAGATCTGGGCACACACAATAGCAACATTTGGTTTTGAATGGATACTTTGAGTGGACGCCCAGACAAAACGGCACCAGAAGTATCCATCACAAAAGACCCTAGAGACCGCCCCACCCATCGAGAAGAGACCCTCAGATTGGGGGATTTGTGAGACATCGATTGGGAAATGATCCAATCGATGCATGGCAGGTAAAGCCCGCCCCGAAAAGGCACGGACATTGGGGGCCCCTATAAAGATAGACCCCCGCACATGGTCCTGTCTGTTTGTGCTCCGGCTTGGTCTGTTCTTGCTCCGGCTTGCTGTTGTGCTCCGACACCGTTGCTGTTGTATCCTGACTCCGACTCCAGCCTCCAGATCCTGTCTTCCATCACCAGCCGTTGAGCACCAGCCATCGTTCAGTAAGTCCCAAAACGACGCTCGCTACGTGAACTTATACAGTACTCGACTAGTAACGAACAGAAGGTGCAGCCCAGAAAGGAACAAAGGCCTTGTCCCCTGACCTTGCTGGTTCCCACTTAGATAAGTATTTAGTCGTTTAATAGTAGAAATAGGTATTAGTCTTTAGCGTGTGCATGCGTATTTATTATATTTGTATAATAAATATTGATCGTTGGAACTTACTAATCGGTGTATAGTTTTATTACTTTGAACCTGACCTTGGGATACTTGTGAGGTGTTTATATACGACACCTGGCGACTCCGAGCTGAAATTACACATACAGAGCTGTAGCAGTGTTAAGCACACGGAGGCATGTTAATACACTCCAATAAACGCGTAATACACTCAAGTAAAAACGAAACGTGCAACAGGCGGCATATTGCAATTACTCCCAAATCGAAAAAGAAGGGCTGGCCATCATCTTTGCGGTGAAGAAATTTCATCAATATGTATATCGGTGTTGATTCACCATTGTGACGGAACCCAAGCCATTGCTAGGGCTTTTAAAAGAGGACAAGGCGATCCCCCCAATCGCGACTGCCAAAGACAGCAATGGGTCTTATTGCTAGCGGCATTCGATAATGTATTTCAGCACCACCCAGGCACGCAGATCACGAATGCGGACCCGCTGAGCTGTCTCCCATTACCAACATGCCCCCCATCCCCACCAAAGCTGACAAGGTAGTCTCAACACTGAACTTGATGGGTGGCATGTGGCACAGTGATTAGCACTGGGACTGCGGTGCTGAGGACCCGGGTTCGAATCCCGGCCCTGGGTCTCTGTCCGTGTGGAGTTTGAACATTCTCCCCTTGTCTGTGTCGGTTTCACCCCCACAACCCAAAGATGTGCTGGTTAGATCATGCTAAATCGCCCCTTAATTGGCAAAGAAAAATAATTGGCTACTCTTAGAAAAACATTTAAAAAAAACACTGAACTTGATGGACACCTTTCCAGTCACCGTTTCCCAGATACACAACTGGATGCAGAAGGTCTCACTATCGGCTAAAAAGCACCACATCTTCTTGCACTGGGGCCAGCAAGGGAATCTGCCCAAATAACTACAGTCCTTTGACACCAAGATTGGCGAGCTCAGCGTGGAAGATAGCAATCTCCTGTGGGGAGCTCGCGTCATGATCCTATGCCAGGGCAGACGGTTCATACTCCAGGACCTACACAACGGGCACCCAGGGGTATCAAAAATGAAGATGCTGGCCAGAAGCTATGGTGGTGGCCAGGTCTAGATGGTGAGATCGAACAACTGGCCCAACAGTGTACCACATGCCAGGAGCATTGGAAGCTTTCGCCAGCCGTATCACTGCACCATGGGATTGGTCAGACCGGCCTTAGGTGCACCTGCACTACAATTTGTCAGGGCCTTTCCAAGGTTCAGTGTTTTTACTCTGGGTAAATGCCTACTCCAAGTGGCTGGACGTCCATCAGATGTCATCCACCATGTTGAAGGCCACAAATAAAAAGCAACGACTCTCTTTCAGCACTCAGGGCATCCCGGAGGTGCTAGTTACGGACAATGTTACCTCATTCACCAATGACGAGTTTCCACACTTTATGAAGGCAAACCGGGTGAGACACATTCTGACAGCCCCTTACCTCGAACGGGCTGGCCGAGCAGGATAGACCTTCAAGAGAAGGATGAAGAACCAAACCATGGGATCCGTAGAAACATGATTTGCACAATTTGTATTTAGTTACTGGACCACGTCATATGCCTCGACTGGCGTACTAACAGCTGAACTCTTGATGGGCCGGAGGCTCAGGACTTGCCTTAGCCTCGTCTTTCCCGATATTGAGGGGAGAGGGCAACACTGTCAGGATCTGCAGAGGCAAGGTTTAGGCAGGCGGACACTGACCAGGGGTTTCCAACTGGGGGATGCAGCATCTTTCCAAAACTTTGGGGACAGAGCCCTTTGGATTCCAGGGACATCTGTACAACAGACTTGTACCAAGTAAAGACACGCCAAAGGATGGTGCGGAAGCATCGTCATTGCCTCAGGGGAAGGGGTCAATGCTAGGACATGCCTCACCAGAGGAATCACTTTCCAGCCACATCAGTCCGGCACATTGGGGACTGGGGCTATCGCCCCCGGGAGCCCGGACACCGAGATGCAAGAGGTGATGGACTCGGATTCCGAGATGCAGACCCAGGCATGCGAGGGTTCCAAAAGCGAACCTTGCCATGGATCAGTCGGCAGCGGTATCCCTTCCCCCCACCCCGCTCCTTCCCATGCTCCTCTCCCTCCCTCCAGATGGTCATCACAGAAAAGACGTTCACCGACCCACTACACATTCTGAGCCAGCCCGGAAGCCACAGGAGGCGCAGCCACAGGCAAAGGGAGAAGAGGACCTTCTACATTCCAGACTTCAAAGGAACTTACAAACATTGAGTGGTGGGGGGATGTTATAACCCCCACGAGACCCACGGGAATGATTAATCTCCTCATGAGCCTTGTGGAGTACGAGCTCCCCCATTCAGGGGGGGCAATGGCCTATCAGCGGGCTTGTTAAGACCATAGGGTAAAACCTAGCCCAGGTAAGAACTGGAGTTCCAGAATAGTCCCGGCTGGGACTTGGACTGTTGTTTGTATATACTTGGAAATAAACCTTTTTTGACTCTCCTTTCCAGATGCTTCCTTGACTATCATACCCTGTGACCGACACCCTGTGACCCAGAAATTGCTGGTGGAGCCCTAAAGTTCTAATTTCCCTCATTAGTGTTTGTGGGATTTTGCTGTGTGAACGTTGGCTGCTGTATTTCCTGCTTGACTACTGTGATTACACTTCATTGGCTGTGGCCTGTTCTGAGCAAATGAATGGTATCACATAAATTAATATTATTTCTTTATTAAGCTGACTGGCCTTGATTCAATGGAAGCGTGCTCTACTCTGGGGCAAGGAGGGATGTCAGCCATAGTTGCGCATTTACTTATTTTTAAAACAAGCTCATTGCATGCAGTCTGGTTTTGATAAGTTTCTGGTGATATTGTGGCTGACTCATTCACGTTGTCACTTTCCTCGTGAGTAAATATACCGTGTCCATGACCTCCGTGGCGGCGTGTTTACGAATGTCTGGAAAATCTCTACCAACTTCACTGACCTATTTTAGAGGTTGATTCTGAGTCGGGCTGAGCAAAGTCCACAAGAGCCGAATGCAACTTCAAAGCAACACTTTATCTATCTTTCCACTTTATCACATTGTGTGTGCAGATTGGCTGCCGCATTTCCTACATTACAACAGTAACTACACTTAAAAATAAAAAGTACTTTATTGGCTGTAAAGCACTTTGGAATATCTTGATGTTGTGAAAGGTGCTCCCTAAATGTGAGTCTTTTTGCAGTGTCTGATTCATTTGTTAATTGTGCTTTACTGAATGTCCTCGGCTGTGTAAATGGTTTGACATTTTCCGGGACAGTGTGCAGAATAATGTTGCAGTGATAAAGGAGATGGATTTACAGCACTCCCATCCTCAGATTATCCCCAAGAGCTTCATGGTTAATAGTCACGTTAGAGATGTAGGCAAACACAGCAGCAGGGTCCCAGCAACAGCAAATTAAATAAATAACAAATTAATCTATCTTTGCTGAGGGGGAAATTTACCAAGAGCTTCATCAGATAAGACAATTGGGGTCTTTTATATCTCCCTCTGCTTAAAATAAAATTTCCAGGGCAGTACGGTGGCCTAGTGGTTAGCACAACCGCCTCACGGCGCTGAGGTCCCAGGTTCGATCCCGGCTCTGGGTCACTGTCCGTGTGGAGTTTGCACATTCTCCCCGTGTCTGCGTGGGTTTCGCCCCCACAACCCAAAAACGTGCAAGCTAGGTGGATTGGCCACTCTAAATTGCCCCTTAATTGGAAAAATGATTGGGTACACTAAATTTATAAAAAAAAAGAAAAATAAAATTTCCTGCTGCCTCACGGCGCCGAGGATCTGGGTTTGATCCCGGCCTCAGGCCACTGTCCAGTTTCCTCATTCTCCCCATGTCTGCGTGGATCTAAACCCCAACAACCCACAGATGTGCAGGGTAGGTGGATTGGCCATGCTTGATTGCCCCTTAATTGGGGGAAAAAAGTTACATTTCTAAGTAGATTAAAGGAAAACATCTCCAGCGGCGCGGCACACCCTCAGTACTGATCCTCCAACAGTGCAGCACTCCCTCAGTACTGATCCTCCAACTGTGCAGCACTCCCTCAGTACTGATCCTCCAACTGTGCAGCACTCCCTCAGTACTGATCCTCCAACAGTGCAGCACTCCCTCAGTACTGACCCTCCAACAGCACAGCACTCCCTCAGTACTGACCCTCCAACAGTGCAGCACTCCCTCAGTACTGATCCTTTAACAGTGCAGCACTCCCTCAGTACTGACCCTCAGTCAGTGCAGCACTCCCTCAGTACTGATCCTCCAACAGTGCAGCACTCCCTCAGTACTGACCCTCCAACAGTGCAGCACTCCCTCAGTACTGACCCTCAGTCAGCGCAGCACTCCCTCAGTACTGATCCTCCAACAGTGCAGCACTCCCTCAGTACTGATCCTCCAACAGTGCAGCACTCCCTCAGTACTGACCCTCCAAGAGCACAGCACTCCCTCAGTACTGACCCTCCAACAGCGCAGCACTCCCTCAGTACTGATCCTATAACAGTGCAGCACTCCCTCAGTACTGACCCTCAGTCAGTGCAGCACTCCCTCAGTATTGATCCTCCAACAGTGCAGCACTCCCTCAGTACTGACCCTCCAACAGCGCAGCACTCCCTCAGTACTGACGCTCCAACAGTGCAGCACTCCCTCAGTACTGATCCTTTAACAGTGCAGCACTCCCTCAGTACAGATGCTCCAACAGTGCAGCACTCCCTCAGTACTGAAACTCCAACAGAGCAGCACTCCCCCAGTACTGATCCTCCAACAGCGCAGCACTCCCTCACTACTGACCCTCCAACAGCGCAGCACTCCCTCAGTACTGATCCTTTAACAGTGCAGCACTCCCCCAGTACTGATCCTCCAACAGCGCAGCACTCCCTCAGTACTGATCCTTTAGCAGTGCAGCACTCCCTCAGTACTGACACTCCAACAGAGCAGCACTCCCCCAGTACTCATCCTCCAACTGCGCAGGACTCCCCCAGTACTGATCTTCCAACAGTGCAGCACTCCCTCAGTACTGATCCTCCAACAGTGCACCACTCCCTCAGTACTGATCCTCCAACAGTGCAGCACTCCCTCAGTACTGATCCTACAACAGTGCACCACTCCCTCAGTACTAATCCTCCAACAGAGCAGCACTCCCTCGGTACTGACCGTCCCACAGCACAGCACTCCCTCAGTACTGACCCTCCAACAGTGCAGCACTCCCTCAGTACTGATCCTCCAACAGCTCGTCACTCCCACAGTACTGATCCTTTAACAGCGCAGCACGCTCTCAGTACTGATCCTCCAACAGCGAGGCACTCCCTCAGTACTGATCCTCCAACAGCTCGTCACTCCCACAGTACTGATCCTTTAACAGCGCAGCACGCTCTCAGTACTGATCCTCCAACAGTGCAGCACTCCCTCAGTACTGACCCTCCAACAGTGCAGCACTCCCTCAGTACTGACCCTCCAACAGTGCAGCACTCCCTCAGTACTGATCCTCCAACAGCTCGTCACTCCCACAGTACTGACCCTCCAACAGTGCAGCACTCCCTCAGTACTGACACTCAGTCAGTGCAGCACTCCCTCAGTACTGACCCTCCAACAGCTCGTCACTCCCACAGTACTGATCCTCCAACAGTGCAGCACTCCCTCAGTACTGACACTCAGTCAGTGCAGCACTCCCTCAGTACTGATCCTCCAACAGCTCGTCACTCCCACAGTACTGATCCTTTAACAGCGCAGCACGCTCTCAGTACTGATCCTCCAACAGTGCAGTACTCCCTCAGTACTGACACTCCAACAGAGCAGCACTCCCCCCGCACTGATACTCCAACAGTGTGGCACTCCCTCAGTACTGACCCTCTGTCAGTGCAGTACTTCCTCAGCACTGACTCTAACAATGCAGCACTCCCTCAGCACTGACTGTGACAATGCAGCACTCCCTCAGCACTGACTCTGACAATGCAGCACTCCCTCAGCACTGACTCTGACAATGCAGCACTCCCTCAGTACTGACTCTGACAGTGCAGCACTCCCCCAGTACTGTCCTCCAACAGTGCAGCACTCCCTCAGTACTGGTCCTCCAACAGTGCACCACTCCCTCAGTACTAATCATCCAACAGTGCAGCACTCCCTCAGTACTGACCCTCCAACAGCGCAGCACTCCCTCAGTACTGACCCTCCAACAGTGCAGCACTCCCTCAGTACTGATCCTCCAACAGCACGTCACTCCCACAGTACTGACCCATTAACAGTGCAGCACTCTCTCAGTACTGATCCTCCAACAGTGCAGCACTCCCTCAGTACTGACACTCCAACAGAGCAGCACTCCCCCAGCACTGATACTCCAACAGTGCGGCACTCCCTCAGTATTGCTCTTCTGTCAGTGCAGCACTCCCTCAGCACTGAGTCTGACAATGCAGCACTCCCTCAGTACTGACTATGACAATGCAGCACTCCCTCAGTACTGACTATGACAGTGCAGCACTCCCTCAGTACTGACCCTCTGACAGTGCAGCACTCCCTCAGTACTGACTCTGACAGTGCAGCACTCCCTCAGTACTGATCTGACAGTGCAGCACTCCCTCAGTACTGACCCTCTGACAGTGCAGCACTCCCTCAGTACGGATCTGACAGTGCAGTACTCCCTCAGTACTGACCCTCTGACAGTGCAGCACTCCCTCAGTACTGACCCTCTGACAGTGCAGCACTCCCTCAGAATTGCTCCTCTGACAGAGCGGCACTCCCTCAGTACTGACCCTCTGACAGTGCAGCACTCCCTCAGTACTGACCCTCTGACAGTGCAGCACTCCCTCAGTACTGACCCTCTGACAGTGCAGCACTCCCTCAGTACTGACCCTCTGACAGTGCAGCACTCCCTTAGTACTGAGCCTCTGACAGTGCAGTACTCCCTCAGTACTGAGCCTCTGACAGTGCAGCACTCCCTCAGTACTGAGCCTCTGACAGTGCAGCACTCCCTCAGTACTGAGCCTCTGACAGTGCAGCACTCCCTCAGTACTGACCCTCTGACAGTGCAGCACTCCCTCAGTACTGACCCTCTGATAGTGCAGCACTCCCTCAGTATTGCTCCTCTGACAGTGCAGCACTCCCTCAGTACTGACCCTCTGACAGTGCAGCACTCCCTTAGTACTGAGCCTCTGACAGTGCAGCACTCCCTCAGTACTGAGCCTCTGACAGTGCAGCACTCCCTCAGTACTGAGCCTCTGACAGTGCAGCACTCCCTCAGTACTGAGCCTCTGACAGTGCAGCACTCCCTCAGTACTGACTCTCTGACAGTGCAGCACTCCCTCAGTACTGACCCTCTGACAGTGCAGCACTCCCTCAGTACTGACCCTCTGACAGTGCAGCACTCCCTTAGTACTGAGCCTCTGACAGTGCAGCACTCCCTCAGTACTGAGCCTCTGACAGTGCAGCACTCCCTCAGTACTGAGCCTCTGACAGTGCAGCACTCCCTCAGTACTGAGCCTCTGACAGTGCAGCACTCCCTCAGTACTGACCCTCTGACAGTGCAGCACTCCCTCAGTACTGACCCTCTGATAGTGCAGCACTCCCTCAGTATTGCTCCTCTGACAGTGCAGCACTCCCTCAGTACTGACCCTCTGACAGTGCAGCACTCCCTTAGTACTGAGCCTCTGACAGTGCAGCACTCCCTCAGTACTGAGCCTCTGACAGTGCAGCACTCCCTCAGTACTGAGCCTCTGACAGTGCAGCACTCCCTCAGTACTGAGCCTCTGACAGTGCAGCACTCCCTCAGTACTGACTCTCTGACAGTGCAGCACTCCCTCAGTACTGACCCTCTGATAGTGCAGCACTCCCTCAGTATTGCTCCTCTGACAGTGCAGCACTACCTCAGTACTGACCCTCTGACAGTGCAGCACCTCCTCAGTACTGACCCTCTGACAGTGCAGCATTCCCTCAGTATTGCTCCTCTGACAGTGCAGCACTACCTCAGTACTGACCGTCTGACAGTGCAGCACTCCCTCAGTACTGACCCTCTGACAGTGCAGCACTCCCTCAGTACTGACCCTCTGACAGTGCAGCATTCCCTCAGTATTGCTCCTCTGACAGTGCAGCACTCCCTCAGTACTGACCCTCTGACAGTGCAACACTCCCTCAGTACTGACCCTCTGACAGTGCAGCACTCCCTCAGTACTGACCCTCTGACAGTGCAGCACTCCCTCAGTACTGACCCTCTGACAGTGCAGCATTCCCTCAGTATTGCTCCTCTGACAGTGCAGCACTCCCTCAGTACTGACCCTCTGACAGTGCAGCACTCCCTCAGTACTGACCCTCTGACAGTGCAGCACTCCCTTTGTACTGACCCTCTGACAGTGCAGCACTCCCTCAGTACTGACCCTCTGACAGTGCAGCACTCCCTCAGTACTGACCCTCTGACAGTGCAGCACTCCCTCAGTACTGACCCTCTGACAGTGCAGCACTCCCTCAGTACTGACCCTCTGACAGTGCAGCACTCCCTCAGTACTGACCCTCTGACAGTGCAGCACTCCCTCAGTACTGACCCTCTGACAGTGCAGCATTCCCTCAGTATTGCTCCTCTGACAGTGCAGCACTACCTCAGTACTGACCGTCTGACAGTGCAGCACTCCCTCAGTATTGCTCCTCTGACAGTGCAGCACTCCCTCAGTACTGAGCCTCTGACAGTGCAGCACTCCCTCAGTACTGACCCTCTGACAGTGCAGCACTCCCTCAGTACTGACCCTCTGACAGTGCAGCATTCCCTCAGTATTGCTCCTCTGACAGTGCAGCACTCCCTCAGTACTGACCCTCTGACAGTGCAGCACTCCCTCAGTACTGACCCTCTGACAGTGCAGCACTCCCTCAGTACTGACCCTCTGACAGTGCAGCACTCCCTCAGTACTGACCCTCTGACAGTGCAGCATTCCCTCAGTATTGCTCCTCTGACAGTGCAGCACTCCCTCAGTACTGACCCTCTGACAGTGCAGCACTCCCTTAGTACTGAGCCTCTGACAGTGCAGCACTCCCTCAGTACTGACCCTCTGACAGTGCAGCACTCCCTCAGTACTGAGCCTCTGACAGTGCAGCACTCCCTCAGTACTGACCCTCTGACAGTGCAGCACTCCCTCAGTACTGACCCTCTGACAGTGCAGCACTCCCTCAGTACTGACCCTCTGACAGTGCAGCACTCCCTCAGTACTGACCCTCTGACAGTGCAGCATTCCCGCAGTATTGCTCCTCTGACAGTGCAGCACTCCCTCAGTACTAACCCTCTGACAGTGCAGCCCTCCCTCAGTACTGACCCTCTGACAGTGCAGCACTCCCTCAGTACTGACCCTCTGACAGTGCAGCATTCCCTCAGTATTGCTCCTCTGACAGTGCAGCACTCCCTCAGTACTGACCCTCTGACAGTGCAGCACTCCCTTAGTACTGACCCTCTGACAGTGCAGCACTCCCTCAGTATAACTCCTCTGACAGTGCAGCACTCCCTCAGTACTGACCCTCTGACAGTGCAGCATTCCGTCAACACTGGGGTATCACAGCGGTGAGGGTTGCATTCAACTAGAAAACCAGTTGATAACGGTTGATCCTGTCATTGCGGAACACGCGGCGGGTAAGGTGGCCAGTATTGTGACTCTGGGGAGGATTCTCTGAAAATGGGGCCATGTCCCCATGCCGGCGGGAAAACTGGCAACATGACTCCAGCGTCAACGGCCCCCGAAAGTGAGGAATCCTCACTTTTCTAGGGGCTAGTTTGCCACCGGATTTGTCCCCGCAGCTCCAGCCAGCGGGGAAAGCGCCACGCGAGCCCGCGCATGCGCGGACCGGCCGGCGTATTTCTGCGCATACACAGAATGGCCGGCGTATGTCCGCGCATGCGCAGGGGTTCCCTTCTTTGCGCTGGCCCCCGGGCAATATGGAGGAGCCCTAATGGGGCCGGCGAGGAGGAAAGAAGTCCCCCACAGAACCAGCCCGCGCGCAGATCTGTAGGCCCCGATCGCGGGCCAGGCCACCGTGGGGGGCCCTCCCGGGGTTGGATTCCTCCCCCGCAAGGGCGGCTCCCGCACATTTGCCTGGCAGGTGCCGCCGTGTGTGAAGTGAGTAATTTATGGCGGCGGGACTGGGCAAAACCTTACAGCCACTCGGCCCATCGGGGCCCGGAGAATCGCCCGGGGGGGGGGGGGGGGGGGGGTGCACTGTCAACGGCCCCTGACCGGCGTGACGGGAATCCCGCTGGCCCCTGAAAGACGGCGCTGCAGAATAGTGCAGCCGGCGTCAGGGCGGGATTCGCCTGGGGATTCTCCGACCCGCCGCAGGACAGAGAATCCCAGCCTCCATCTCTGATCTATATTCTCTTTAAATAAAGGTTTTGTGGAGGAAGCAGTGAATTATGGAATCAACTTTTGAACCCAGACCTCTTGCAGATAAAAATCAATTGTCATTTTCTTCTTCTTTCTTCAATCCTTAAACGCTCTCTAAAACTTTATGAAACTAGCTCCCCATTTAAAGTTCTCTTACCTTACCATCGCAACCGGTCCACATCAGACGCCATTTCCCTGGCCCTACACACATCCCTAAACCATCTCGAAAACAAGGACTCCTACATCAGACTCCTATTTATTGACTACAGCTCTGCCTTCAACACCATAATCCCAGCCAAGCTCATATCAAAGCTCCAAAACCTAGGACTTGGCTCTCCACTCTGCAACTGGATCCTCGATTTTCTGACCAACAGACCACAATCAGTAAGAATGAACACCAACACCTCCTCCACAATAGTCCTCAATACCGGTGCCCCGCAAGGCTGCGTACTTAGCCCCCTACTCTGCTCCCTGTACACACACGACTGCGTGGCAAAACTCGGTTCCAACTCCATCTACAAGTTTGCTGACGATACGGCCATAGTGGGCCGGATCTCGAATAACGACGAGTCAGAATACAGGAGGGAGATAGAGAACCTGGTGGAGTGGTGTAACGACAACAATCTCACCCTCAATGCCAGCAAAACTAAAGAGCTGGTCATCGACTTCAGGAAGCAAAGTACTGTACACACCCCTGTCAGCATCAACGGGGCCGAGGTGGAGGTGGTTAGCAGTTTCACATTCCTAGGGGTGCACATCATCAAAAATCTGTCCAGGTCCACTCACGTCGACGCTGTCACCAAGAAAGCACAACAGCGCCTATACCTCCTCAGGAAACTAAGAAAATTCGGCATGTCCACATTAACCCTTACCAACTTTTACAGATGCACTATAGAAAGCATCCTATCGGGCTGCATCACAGCCTGGTATGGCAACTGCTCGGCCCAGGACCGCAAGGAACTTCAGAGAGTCGTGAATACCGTCCAGTCCATCACACGAACCTGCCTCCCATCCATGGACTCCATCTACACCTCCCGCTGCCGGGGGAAAGTAGGCAGCATAATCAAGGATCCCTCCCACCCGGCTTACTCACTCTTCCAACTTCCATCGGGCAGGAGATACAGAAGTCTGAGAACACGCATGAATAGACTCAAAAACAGCTTCGTCAGAACTGTCACCAAACTCCTAAATGACCATCTTATTGACTGACCTCATTAACACTACACCCTCTGTGCTTCATCCGATGCCAATGCTTATGTAGTTACATTGTATATCTTGTGTTGCCCTATTATGTATTTTCTTGTATTTTCTTGAATTTTGTTTAATTCCCTTTTCTTCCCATGTACTCAATGATCTGTTGAGCTGCTTGCAGAAAAATTCTTTTCACTGTACCTCGGTACACGTGACAACAAACAAATCCAATCCAACCCAATGCAATCAGCCCCCTTCCTGGACTGTCACAGCAAACATGGAAAATACAAAACTGTATGTGGGGCACATACGTGAAGCACAAACGTTTTAAAGAGGATCTTCGCATTAAAATAAAACTCAGGGAGAAGCTCTGCTGACATTTGTGGGGTTATTATTGGATGATGTTTCTGCACCATTGTGTATATCAAACCATGATGTGGAAATGCCGGCGTTGGACTGGAGTGAGCACAGTAAGAAGTCTTACAACAACAGGTTTGTTTCAAACACGTGCTTTCGGAGCACTGCTCCTTCCTCAGGTGAATGGAGAGGTATGTTCCAGAAACATTTAGACAAAGTCAGAGATGCCAGACAATGCTTGGAATGCGAGCATTTGCGGGTAATCAAATCATTACAGATCCAGAGATAGGGGGTGATCCCAGGTTAATGAGGTATGAATTGTCTCAAGCCAGGACAGTTGGTAGGATTTTGCAAGTCCAGGCCAGATGGTGGGGGGTTAATGTAATGCGACATGAATCCAAGATCCCGGTTGAAGCAGCACTCATGTGTGCGGAACTTCAAACAAACCATTGTTTGCAGCAAATTACCCAGCCTTCAGAACAGCGACCACGACACCACACAACCCTGCCAGGGCAATCTCTGCAAGACGCGCCAGATCATCGACATGGTACCACCATTACACGTGGTAACACCACCCACCAGGTACGCGGCACATACTCGTGCAACTCGGCCAATGTAGTCTACCTCATACGCTGCAGGAAAGGATGTCCCAAAGCGTGGTACATTGGCGAGACCATGCAGACACTGCGACAACGAATGAACGGGCATCGTGCGGCAATCACCAGGCAGGAATGTTCCCTTCCAGTCGGGGAACACTTCAGCAGTCAAGGGCATTCAGCCTCTGATCTCCGGGTAAGCGTTCTCCAAGGCGGCCTTCAGGACACGCGACAACGCAGAATTGCAGAGCAAAAACTTATAGCTAAGTTCCGCATGCATGAGTGCGGCCTCAACAGGATTCATGTCGCATTACATCCACCCCCCACCATCTGGCCTGGACTTGCAAAATCCTACCAACTGTCCTGGCTTGAGACAATTCACACCTCTTTAATCTGTGATTATCCCTCTCCCTGGATCTGTAATGATTTGATTACCCGCAAATGCTCTCATTCCAAGCATTGTCTGGCATCTCTGACTTTGTCTATATAAATGTTTCTGGAACATACCTCTCCATTCACCTGAGGAAGGAGCAGTGCTCCGAAAGCACGTGTTTGAAACAAACCTGTTGGACTTTAACCTGGTGTTGTAAGACTTCTTACTATATCAAACCAATCAGAGTTGGAGTTTGATGAATCAAATTGGGAAGAGGCTGGTGTGGTGTGTAAGAACCACCATTGACAAGTCCGCTCAAATGGTCTATTCTTGCTTCACCTCAAGGTGATTTAATGATTCTGAAACTTGTCAGCTTAGAGCAGCACAGTGGTTAGCACTACTGCCTCATAGTGTCAGGGACCCAGGTTTGATTCCAGCCTTTGGTAACTGTGTGTCGTTTGTACATCCTCCACGTGTCTGCGTGGGTTTCTTCTGGGTGCTCCGGTTTCCTCCCATGGTCCAAAGATATGTGGGTTAAATGGATTGGCCATGCTAAATTGCTTCTTTATGTCCAAAGATGTATAGGTTAGGTTGCAGATATGAGGCAGATGAGTGGGCCTACGTAGCGTGCTCTTTCAGAGAGTCAGTGCAGACTTGAAGGGCAGAATGGCCTCCTTCTGCATTGTCGGGGTTCTATGATTTGAGTCAAGACACTTCTGGTTGAGTTATTTCCATCTTTAGAAGCTGTGCTTATAGAAATTCTTCACTCAACCTTGTTGTTGTACACCTGAATAGTGCAACTTTAAATGAACTAACGTTAAAAAAAAATCTGATTTTTCCATGATAACCAATATTGAAATGTTGTTAGTTTCTTTAACCTTTCTTGCCAGAAAAAATACCTTTCAAACTTGTCACCTCTCACTTTGCCAAACCTCCACCTCCCCACCTCTCCTGCTCCCCACCATTCTCTCACTCACCACCTCTCTCCCTCCCCATCCCTCTCAATCCCCACCTCTTTCCCTCCCCATCTCTCTCACTCCCTCCCTCTCTCCCTCCCCATCTCTCTCATTCCCCACCTCTCTCACTCCCTACCTCTCCCCCTCCCCAACTCTCTCACTCCCCACCTCTTTCATTCCCCACCTCTCTCACTCCCCACCCCTCTCACTCCCTACCTCTCTCACTCCCCATCTCTCTCACTCCCACCTCTCTCACTCCCCACCTCTCTCACTCCCCACCTCTCTCCCACTCCCCATCTCTCCCACTCCCCACCTCTCCCACTCCCCACCTCTCTCACTCCCCACCTTTCTCCATCCTCACCACTCTCCCACTCCCCACCTCTCCCAACCCCCACCTCTCTCACTCCCCACCTTTCTCCATACTCACCACTCTCCCACTCCCTACTTCTCCCACTCCCTACCTGTCTCTCTCCCCACCTTTCCTATTTGCTTTCTTATTCCTCTCCCTCTCACTTGCCCCTTCTCCTGAACCTATCCTCTGAACAAAAGCTTGGGAGAAGGTCAGTGACCGAGCGGATGCGAGTGAGGGAGTGGGAGGGAGTGAGGAGTTGTGAATGGGAGAGTCGGGGAGTAGGATAGGCATCAAACAAGATTGGGGGCCCCAAAATGGTGCAAATAAGGTCATGTGCTGCTAAATTGGCCTCACATGAACATAGAACATAGAACGATACAGCGCAGTACAGGCCCTTCGGCCCTCGATGTTGCACCGACATGGAAAAAAAACTAAAGGCCATCTAACCTACACTATGCCCTTATCATCCATATGCTTATCCAATAAATTTTTAAATGCCCTCAATGTTGGCGAGTTCACTACTGTTGCAGGTAGGGCATTCCACGGCCTCACCACTCTTTGCGTAAAAAACCCACCCCTGACCTCTGTCCTATATCTATTACCCCTCAATTTAAGGCTATGCCCCCTCGTGCTAGCCACCTCCATCCGCGGGAGAAGGCTCTCGCTGTCCACCCTATCTAACCCTCTGATCATTTTGTATGCCTCTATTAAGTCACCTCTTAACCTTCTTCTCTCTAACGAAAACAACCTCAAGTCCATCAGCCTTTCCTCATAAGATTTTCCCTCCATACCAGGCAACATCCTGGTAAATCTCCTCTGCACCCGTTCCAAAGCTTCCACGTCCTTCCTATAATGAGGCGACCAGAACTGTACGCAATACTCCAAATGCGGCCGTACTAGAGTTTTGTACAACTGCAACATGACCTCATGGCTCCGGAACTCAATCCCTCTACCAATAAAGGCCAACACACCATAGGCCTTCTTCACAACCCTATCAACCTGGGTGGCAACTTTCAGGGATCTATGTACATGGACACCGAGATCCCTCTGCTCATCCACACTACCAAGAATTTTACCATTAGCCAAATATTCCGCATTCCTGTTATTCTTTCCAAAGTGAATCACCTCACACTTCTCCACATTAAACTCCATTTGCCATCTCTCAGCCCAGCTCTGCAGCTTATCTATGTCCCTCTGTAACCTGCAACATCCTTCCGCACTGTCTACAACTCCACCGACTTTAGTGTCGTCTGCAAATTTACTCACCCATCCTTCTGCGCCCTCCTCTAGGTCATTTATAAAAATGACAAACAGCAACGGCCCCAGAACAGATCCTTGTGGTACGCCACTCGTAACTGAACTCCATTCTGAACATTTCCCATCAACTACCACTCTCTGTCTTCTTTCAACTAGCCAATTTCTGATCCACATCTCTAAATCACCCTCAATCCCCAGCCTCCGTATTTTCTGCAATAGCCGAACGTGGGGAACCTTATCAAACGCTTTACTGAAATCCATATACACCACATCAACTGCTCTACCCTCGTCTACCTGTTCAGTCACCTTCTCAAAGAACTCGATAAGGTTTGTGAGGCATGACCTACCCTCATGAAGCAATGGTAAAATGGAAATACCAGTGCACTTATATCTGTAACATTAAAGTAAAGTGGAAACACTTTATTATTATTATTCAGATGTTGTTAATTTAAAATGATTTCAGAATAAATTGATCAATGTGTCATGTTAGGCATGTTATCACATCCCATCCTCAATCTCAAAACTGTGCTGAGTAAATTGATCTTAACAAGAGCAACGCTTATCTTGAGACAGTTTGCCGTCACACCGCATGGTACGGAGGAGAAGAAGTTTGCCAGAATTCCTAATCTTCACCAGGTCAGGATTGGATTGTTCCTGGATTGAGAATGAGCAGATGGGTAAGGTAATGGTTCGTTGAACCATTCCTACCGTGAATCATTATCTTCATCAGAGGGAAAGTGTCAGCTGAGCAAAGCAAAAAGCCGGTTGAGGAAAGTCAACAGGAAGGCAAAGCAGCCAGTGAGTCACCAACAAAAACATTACGGCATAATAACAATGAACTGTATTGTATGAGTTAGCAGATACACGGCTCACCTGTGCATTCTTCATTTTCCCAAGTACTGGAACTTGAATCATGAGTGAGTAATGCTGTCGCTGTCGAATTAAAATCTTACAGAGAAGATCTCGGGCATGATTATACAAGTTTGATGTTTATTGCTAGTGTTTCTGGAACTTGAAGCACCCATTCATAAACCTGATCCACAGTTACTTAAAACCAACAACACAATGACACAACCTGGCTTAACTGGACAATCATCTCTGTTGAAATTTTTCTTTACTCTTTAAGGGGATGTGGGCGTTGTTAGCCAGGCTGACATTTGTTGCCCATCCCTAATTGCCTTGGGACTAAGTGGTTTGCTCGACCATTTCAAAGGACGGTTAAGAGTCAACCACAAAGGGGCAGCATGGTGGCGCAGTGGTTAGCACTGCTGCCTCATGGCGCCGAGGTCCCAGGTTCGATCCCGGCTCTGAGTCACTGTCCGGGTGGACTTTACACATTCCCCCCATGTTTGCGTGGATTTTGCCCCCACAACCCAAAGATGTGCAGGGTAGGTGGATTGGACACGCTAAATTGCCCCTTAACTGGAAAAAATTAATTGGGTCCTCTAAATTTATTTTTAAAAAAGAGTCAACCACATTGCTGTGGGTCTGGATTCACATGTAGGCCAGATCGGGTAAGGATGGCAGATTTCCTTTCCTAAATAACATTTGTTTTTATGCTAATTGACAATAGTGTCACAACCACCATTACTGGCACAAACTTTCAATTCCAGATTTTATTAATTGAATTTAAATTCCAACAGCAGCCATTGTCGCCACAGCTTTAGCCTGGGCCACTGGATTACTAATCCTATGATATTATCAATATGCAAACCATCTCTCCCTTAATAAATAAACAATTCTAAGTTCTTGAAGGATTTTTATTCCATGGTATTGCGATTTTAATGATTATCAATGCAGTACATTTTCTTTGTTTGCACTCTGTATGTGTAAAGGTTTGTTCTCAAGGTGACCTCTTTGTCCTGACCCATTCCTTGTTCCATTACCCACTTTGTTCTTTCTGGATTTTAGTACAGTTTCTATATCGCTTAATAAACAGAAGCAACGAATAGAAGAAAATACTCTTTTAGAACAATGCAGCCTGTAGTTTTAGACCAAACATTTGTAAAGGACTCTGTAATGCCACAGAAGTAGAGATTTGAAAAGGTCTTCATGACAAAATAAATTTAATATGTCCAACGTGCTCAATGTCCGCTTGGGTCAGTTGGCAGCAGGTTGGCTCTGAAGCAGGAAGTCTTGGTTTAAGTTCCACTTCAGGCCAATGACTATAACTTCACACATGTGACTTCTACCCACAATACCTGCAGGCACAACGGGAAAGCTGAGAAAGGGTTAGGAATTGTGAAGGAGCTTCTCCAAAAAATTATGGAGGGCAGAAAGGACTTTTAGCATACAGGGCTACACCATTGTCATCGGGGCTTTCTCCAGCACTATTGATGGGACGAAGAATACGCACCACATTACCAACTCTAATACTTCCAAACAAAGATGAACAAGTCGGCATGAAACAATGCAGCAACTGAAGAGTAAGTAAAAAAAGTATTATGATGAAAACTCCAAACCAGTATCTACACTCAAAGAAGGTGATATTGTTTGCATTCGTAATCCTGAAGGTGGATGGATGGACATTGCAAAAGTACGAAATGAACTCAGACCAAAATCCTTCCAGAACAGAATCTGGAAAGTTTTTTCGTAGAAAAAGGAAGAGACTTCTTGAAATTTAAACAACCTGTTACATTAACAGAATCAGTTGCCATGAGTCAACAACTCATATTCCCTACAAACGACTTTCCAAAAACTATATTGTCAAATGTACCAGATAATTCAAGTAACACTGTTGTAACATTAAGAAGGTCGACAAGACGTAGGAAGCCTCCAAATAGACTACATCTGTAAATCTGTAAATCTAACATTAGTTCTATCATTGTTGACATGCTGTATAATACTGTAAACAAGAAAACGTATAGCCACCATTTTTCTCAAAGAAAGGGAGATGTGACATTATACAAATGTACAGCATGTGTAGAGTTAATGTTATGTTAAGCCTAACCACTAGAGGGAGCTAAGAGACAGTACTATAAATTGCACTGGCTCTTAAACTAAGGGGAGGAGATTAGACTGGAGCAGACGAAGATATGATTCATAGTGTAATGCAGAGTAAGTTAAGATATAATATTTGAAGAAGAGAAGCTCAGTCAGTGTCCTTACAGTATTCATTCCCCAACCAACAGCACCAAACAGAAATTGAAACTGTATTGTTTGGGAATCCTGCTGCATGCAAATCACCTGACGCCTAACACTTCAAAAGTCATTAGTTGGCTGTGAAGTATTTAAGGACGTCCTGAGGCTGTGAAAGGGGACAAATAAATGAATTATTCTTCTCCAGCTCTTTGAAGTTGCTGTGAAGTTCCTCTGTAATGAAATTAAAGCCATTGTTCAGATGTAGATTTTATTAGTAACAGTGAGATGACAAACAGAACTTGGGTTTAAATTTGGTTAGAATTTGTTTGGCTTTTTGTCCCCTTGTGGTAGTATAATGAGTATCATGTCCTATAGCATGGGGAGATAAATGGAGGGATAAATATTGGCCAGGACATGAGGGATAACTCCCCTTGTCCACTTCAAAATAACATCCATTGCAGTTGCACTATTGCTTCACAGCTCCAGGGTCCCAGGTTTGATTCTTGGTTTGGGTCACTGTCTGTGTGGAGTCTGCACGTTCTCCCTGTGTCTGCGTGGGTTTCCTCCGGGTGCTCCGGTTTCCTCCCACAAGTCCCGAAAGACGTGCTGCTAGGTAATTTGGACATTCTGAATTCTCCCTCTGTGTAGCCGAACAGGTGTCGGAATGTGGCGACGAGGGGATTTTCAGAGTAACTTCATTGCAGTGTTAATGTAAGCCTACTTGTGGCAATAAGGATTATTATTATTATAAAAGCTGCCACCTTCAACAACACAGCACTCCTCAGAATGTACCAGAGTCACAGCCTGGATTTTTACATTCAGTTCCTTGTGTACAGTTTGAACCCACAACTGTCCAGCTCAGAGGCAAAAGTCTTACCAGCTGACACATATGCAGTGGCTCAACCGTATTAAAGACAGTAACATCACAAGATGAATAGGTTATATATTTTAACGGATGCTGTTTGTGGGTGTTTTTTTTTGGCCAATTCTTTCAAACCCAGATCATGGGATTCACGTCAAACTGAGCAGATGTGATTATCATCTCCAAGCTCCCCACAAGTCATACACAAGTCTTGGAACCATATCACTGCCCGTCTCTGTCACTGGATGAAAATGCTGGAACTCCTTCCTAAACAGGACTGTGTATCCACACCACATGGACTGCAGTGGTTCAATATGGCAGCTCACTACCACCTTTCCAAGGGCAATTGGGAACGGTCAATAAAGTCTGCCCTTGCCAGCATCCCATGATTGAAAAAGAAGGGATATATGGTTACGCAGATCTCCTCATGCCCCAAGCAACATCTGGGTGAGGATTCCTTTGAAACTCAAATGTGAAGATTACAAGTGGGTGAACACTTAAACTAGGATATCTTATAAGGTTGCGATGAATTGAGGTGTTCAGATGATCTGATAAACTGTTATGCATAAAGTTCCTTTTCTTCACAGCCATATGGAGTTCAAAGCAACAAACTGAATTCAGAATGTAAAACAATAAGATTTGAGAACAGTTAAATGCCACATTGTCATGATGATGGAGAAAACAAACATGGAATTATACACATATTGGACTTGAAATTATAAAATGGACACAATCCCGAGGATGGTCGTGAAAGTACAGTCACCCACTGACAGGAATGGCTGCAGGGCGTTTCTCTAAGGGACAATGGAACCCTTCCCTGTTTCCAGACAAGGTACTTCTAAAAGCATTGAAAGACTGATTACCGTATCCAGTAAAGACAAAGGAACATAATTGCTATCTGATCTCAAAGACCCTGGGTGTAATTGCCTAGATGGACTGGTGTCTTCTGCTTTCCAGTAGGAATATACAAAGAGGGGGTTAAAAGTTAACTGAGAGAGCTGCCCAGGGCCTGTCTATCCGTGTCTGCCCTGCCAGACTGTGCGTGTGTGGTTCTGTATGTGTGTGTTTCTGTGTGTGTGTGCGTGTGTAAGTGTGTGTGTTTGTGTGCTGTGAGGAAAAGCATTCATAGAATCATAGAATTTACAGTGCAGAAGGTGGTCATTCGGCCCATCGAGTCTGCACCGGCTCTTGGAAAGAGCACCCCACCCAAGGTCAACACCTCCACCCTATCCCCATAACCCAGCAACCCCACCCAACACGAAGGGCAATTGGATTGGATTGGATTTGTTTATTGTCACGTGTACCGAGGTACAGTGAAAAGTATTTTTCTGCAAGCAGCTCAACAGATCATTCAGTACATGGAAGAAAAGGGAATTAAACAATTCAAGAAAATACATGAGAATACATAATAGGGCAACACAAGATATACAATGTAACTACATAAGCATTGGCATCGGTTGAAGCATACAGGATGTAGTGTTAATGAGGTCAGTCAATAAGAGGGTCATTTAGGAGTCTGGTGACAGTGGGGAAGAAACTGTTTTTGAGTCTGTTCGTGCATGTTCTCAGACTTCTGAATCTCCTGCCCGATGGAAGAAGTTGGACATGAAATTTGGAAAGAAATTTTGGACACAAAGGGCAATTTATCATCGCCAATCCACCTAACCTGCACATCTTTGGACTGTGGGAGGAAACCGGAGCACCCGGAGGAAACCCGCGGGAGGATGTGCAGACTCCGCAGGCAGTGACCCAAGCTGGAATCGAACCTGGGACCCTGGAGCTGTGAAGCAATTGTGCTATCCACAATGCTACCGTGCTGCATCTTGAGGTTTTCCTCACTGAAGGTGCGTGATACAGTACCAGAGGCTGTGCCCCTGCTAAAAGGAAATAACCATCTTTTGTCCCAATTTCGAAAAACTCACTCTCTGACTGTGGAAGTCAATCATAGCTGGAAATATCTATCAAACGATAGAACATCTGAATTGAAGAATCAACTATTCACCTGCAGAAATCAATTTTACCAGAATTAATTCTTAACGGCTGTGGTACTTCATCATCTACTCTTCACAACTCAAGCACTGTACCATATAACATTTTATTTATACCTACTATTGGATTTAGTTCTTACTTTTAAACCACATGAATGTAGATATATGTGTTTTACTATTTCTCCTTATCTTTTTAGAAGTTACTAAACATATTCTTGTGGGGATATCCTGGGCTAGTATGCAATACATTTCCGCTCCAATAGACCTGGATTCGCAACACAGATGAAATTAGCTTTTATTTAAAATACCCGACGTCCTTGGTTGAGCCTAATAATCTGCAGTCACCAGGTTTGTAACTTTAAACCACAAGTAACCTTTTATTATGAGCAGTACAGTGGGCAGCACGGTGGCGCAGTGGTTAGCATTGCTGCCTCACGGCGCCGAGGTCCCAGGTTCGATCCCGGCTCTGGGTCACAGTCCGTGTGGAGTTTGCACATTCTCCCCGTGTCTGCGTGGGTTTCGCCCCCACAACCCAAAAAGATGTGCAGGGTAGGTGGATTGGCCACGCTAAATTGCCCCATTATCGGAAAAAATGAATTGGGAACTCTAAATTTATAAAAAAAAAAAAAAAAAATTATGAGCAGTATTGTAATTAAAATGACAAAAATGTAACTAACTATCTAATCCCCCTATTCCCGACCCCCCTTTCCTAACACGCCACACTCTATACACACACACACAGACAAAATTCAGAGGGGAAAGGGTGGTGGAAAGGGGAAGAAAATATTAATAAAAATGAAAGGATAAAGGATCCCTGATGTACTGAGATGACTTTCAGTCAATGGCCCGTAACTTTCTCTCCGGTTAGGTAGTGTATAGAGCGCACCTTACAAGGGCGAGGATAAGCTGGCTCTTTTAGGGGATAGACGATGTGTGTGAACATTGCAGGGGGCCCCCGCAAACCATGTTCATATGTTTTGGTCCTGTCCAAAGCTGGAGGATTACTGGAAGGAGGTGTTTAGGGTAATCTCTAAAGTGGTGCATGTGAAACTGGAGCCAGGCCCTCGGGAGGCCATATTCAGGGTGTCAGACCAGCCAGGGTTGGAAACGAACGCGGAGGCCGATGTTGTAGCCTTCGCCTCATCGATTGCCTGAAGGTGGATCCTGTTACGGTGGAGATCAACCTCTGTACCCTGTGCCATGGCGTGGCGGGGGGACCTGATGGAACTCTTGACACTTGAAAACGTCAAATTTGAACTGAGGGAAAGGATGGAGGGGTTCTACAATTCATGGGCATTATTCATTATGCACTTTCGAGAATTGGATCACATCGAACATTGGGGGGGGGGGCTTGGAGGGTTGGGGGGAGAGGAACTGTATGTGTTAATGGTGACTATGTGTAATTCCTGACTCCTTTTTGTCATTTGTTTATGTTAACATGCAAGCTAATGTTTGGGGTTTGGTGGGAGGATGGGATCATTGTTGTTGATATGTGGATTGACATTACATTTGTTACTGATTATTGTTTATTGTTGGGTGTAAATATGGGAGAAAAATGTGAAAAAGGAGAATAAAAAAATATTGAAAAAAAAAATCTTCTCCGGTCAGCGACTTAAGTCGCTAGTACGCCGCACATACATGGCGTGACGACCTGAAAGTGCGGGCGTACAGACATGTGCGTGGCATTCGAACTCCCGGACGTTATTTATTTCTCTGCTTGAAGCCATGCGCTGTGCTCGAGCTGCTGAATGAAAAATGCAGGGACAGCGCTAACTTGGACCACTTACCCTGATGTAAGGTGAGTTTTTACACCTTTTTATTTGCGCTTTTATTTTTTGGTCTAGCAGATGCAGGAGACATCGGGAGACATTTATTTGCAAGGTTAATGTTTTATATTATTAATGTTCAGCATTTCTAAATATGTTTAAATGCAAGTAAAGCGAAAGGAAGATTTATTGTTTTAAACTTTGGTTTGCCATGAGGCTGTTAATATCATTAAAAAGATGCTTTACTGTACAAAGTGAGTTTGGAGTCACAGAAAGTGAAAGAAAGATTTTTTTCAAAACTTAGGTTTGTTATGAGGATGTTATTCCAGTAAAGGAACTGTAATGGGTACAATGAGGCGATCACTCGCTCATGAATATGATTGTCCACCTAAAATAATCTGTGTTGCTGGTCACGTGTTCTGTGGGACCATGCGTGGTTGATGGGCCCGATCCTAGAGCCGCATCTTCAATCACTCACTTGGCAGGAGTTTCCAAAAGATGGGATCGGTCCTTGGATGCTAGGTCGCAGGTATTCCTTTCTCAGGCTTCCTTTTGCCGTGGGGTGTTTTCGAATAATTGTGACTCTTCAATCAAGAGGTTCCTCCAAGGAGGTCTCTTTTGAGCAAAGGTCTCCCAGGCATTAACGTGTCTATTCCATTTCTTGAGGTAAGCTTTCAAGGTGTCTTTGAAGAACTTCCTTTTGTCCTCTTCTTGGTTGACATCCTTCCTTGACTTGAATGAAGAAGATTTGCTTTGGTAGTTGGGCCTATCCTCACAGTTGATTCAAAGCTAAACAACATAGCAATTAGGAGCAAAAGTAGGCAATTCAGCCCTTCGAGCCTGCTCTGCCATTTAATCAGATCATGGCAAATCTCTTGCTGGTCTCAAATCCACCTCCATGCCTGTTCTCCATATTCTTTTAATCCACTTTCTATCAGAAATATAGCTATCTTTTGGGCGGCATGTGGCGCAGTGGTTAGCACTGCTGCCTCATGGCGCCGAGGACCCGGGTTCGAGCCCAACCCTGGGTCACTGTCCGTGTGGAGTTTGCACATTCTCCCTGTGTCTGTTTGGGTCTCACCCCCACAACCTAAAGATGTGCAGGATAGGTGATTGGCCTCGCTAAATTTCCCCTCAATTGGAAAAAAATTAATATATCTATCTCCTTCTTGAAACTATTTAATGATTCAAGTTCCACAAATTCACCACCCTCTGCGAGAAGTAGTTCCTCATCATATTAGTTTTAAATCTCAACCTATATCTGGTGACCTCTCATTCAAGATTGCCTCACAAGGGGGAACATTTGGTCTACATTTACTTTATCAATCCCTCTTAGTATTTTATATAACTCAATCAGATCTCTTCCCATTCTTCTAAACTCCAGCGAGTATAAACCCAAACTGTTCAATCTCTCCTCATAAGTCAATAATTTCATCCCCGGAATCAATCTGGTGAATCTCCTCTGAACTGCTTCCAATGCCTTTACATCCATCCTTAAATAAGGAGACCACATCTGGAAACAATTCTCAAGATGTGGTCTCACCAACACCCCATATAATTGCAACAATACTTCTCTAATTTTATATTCCAGTCCTTTTGCAATATTCCATTTGCCTTTTTTATTACATGCTGTACCTGCATACCGACTAAAGTATATTTGGATTTTGCAATGTGTTCTAAACTGTATTGTTTAAGAATCTACCCGATGTAATGTCCATCCTTATATGCCCCAGTGATTACTCCAAATGCTTTAACAAAGTTTAATATCTTAGTTGACATATGCAAGCCTCCTGTAAGCTAATGTGAACAATATCTCTGACAGGTATTGCAGCGAATCAACTACCTACCCCTAAGGGTATACTGACAAAGGACATTCCAAAGTGATGTCAGAGGAGATGTGTACCGAATACTGCACTTCAGCAGCTGCTGCTTTCGGATTTTGAGCTTGTAACATTAACAATTGAAATGTCGAAAATTTCCCCTTCCCCCACTCTTTCCAAATAGACAGAACAGTTGTGTTTATGCAGGGATATATATTGTATTGATCATTGTGTTTAAATGAGAAAATATACTTTATTGCAAGACATTTGTCATTGTTCAGTTGATAAGGTTAAATGTTAAATTAAATGTTCATTGTTTTCAATGTTTTATATTTGTAAAATCATTTTTGTCAATAAATATTTTACATTCGGCAGCACAGTAGTTAGCATGGCTGCCTCATGGTGCCAAGGACCTGGGTTTGATCCTGACCCCGGGTCAGCGTCCGTGTGGAGTTTACACATTCCCCCTGTGTCTGCACGTGTTTCCTAGAATCATGGAAGAGGACCATAGAATTCCCACAGAAGAAGGCGATTTGGTCCATTGAGTCTGCACCGACCTTCTGACAGAGTACCCTACCTCAGCCCACCCCCCCCCGCCCCATCCCCAGAACATAACCTGTACATCCTTGGACACTAAGGGACAACCTAACATGGTCAATCCACCTAACCTGCATATTTTTGGACTGCATGAGGAAACTAGTGCACTTGGAGGAAATTCACACAGATACTGGGAGAATGTACAACGTTCAAACAGTCACCCAAGGTAGGGATTGAACCAGAGTACCAGGCGCTGTGATGCAGCAGCGCTAACCACTGTGCCACTGTGCTGCCGCCATTTCTTCCAGGTGCTTTGGTTTCGTCCCACAGTCCAGAGATGTGGAGGTTAGGTGAATTGGCCATGCTAAATTGCCCCTTCGTGGCCAGAGATTAGATGGGGTTATGGGGATAGGGTGGGGGTGTAGGCCTGGGTAGGGTGTTCTTTTGGAGTGTTTGCGCAGTCTCGATGGGCCAAATGGCTTTCTTCTGCACTATAGCAATTCTATGATTCTGTAAACACAAATCAAAAATATATCAGATGTTTCAAGGACAGTGACAGCTAAAATATTATGACGATAATGTAAATTAAAACATACAAACACTTTTAAGCATGCCGCATGTAAAGTTATATAACAATATGGTGCAGATTTAAATAGTTTCACAGATTTAAAACAAATAACCAAACCTATGTTCACTTATAAATAATCACCTTTAATCATCAAAAATGAAAATTCCTTTAAAATAATCAATAACAACAGCATTGCCTGTGTAAAAGAAAGAACAAATTTAAAAACCTTCTACATACCTTTAAAACACTCGTTAAGTATGTTGCGTGTTGTCTTGAATCTAAATCAACTGTTTAAGTGCCTGACATCAATGGGCCTTCCCAAATCTTGCCCCATTATAAGGGGGTGGATCTGCACTCCCCATGCGTTGCGTTGGAGCCTGTGCAGACTGGCTCCAACTTTTAAAATCAGCGGGTCTTGGTTTCCAGCCACTAGCCGGAAGTTATGACCCAATGTCTTCCTGAAGTTCAGGCTTTCATTTTGGCATTTCCTCGTTGTAAGCTTGAGGAAGTTTTCTCAGGCAAGGTTGTCTACTTTCTCTGCAGACTCAGCATCATTTTAGGTTCACTACAAAGGATGGGCCAGGCACCCACTGCTTTCAGAACAACAGAGCAGTTCTTTCACTTCAGCAAACGGGAGAGAGAGAGAAAGTGTTCCCTTCACTTCCAAAGTCCAAACACTTCTGCTAAATTCTCTGAGAATGCATCACTCAGGAAGGGAGCTGGTGGTGTAGTGGTATTGTCACTGGACTGGTAAACCAGAGATCCAGAGTAATGCTCCGGGGACCCAGGTTCAAATCCCGCCACTAAAGATGATGAAATTTGAATGGAATAAAAATTTAGAATTAAAAGTCTAATGATAACTTGTGTAAAATGCCCATCTGGTTCACTCATGTCTTTTTGGGAAGGAAATCTATATTACCTGGTCTGGCTTACATGTGACTCCAGACCCACAGCAATGTGGTTGACTCTTAACTACTCCCTCAAGGGCAATTAGGGATGGGCAATAAATGTTGGCACAATCTGCGACCCCCGCGACCCATGAACAAATAAAAGAAACATTGAACATTGTCAGGCAGAACACTGTCCTGGCCAACCTACCAGTTGCCCTTTAACCAATTGAACCAATTCCCTCCAACGCTGGTTCCTAAGATCCATTTGGTGTTGAGGAGTCTGGCTTCTCCTCTGCTAAAATACAAAAGCTGGGAACACAGTGTCCTGGTAAGCAGGCTGTTTCGCTTTGAGTCTTCAATTTAAAGGCAATCCCGACCAAAATAATAAAAATATTGTAAAACAAATGGGACAAAGGAAATTAACAGAAGGACTCTTATACTTCATCTTATCTCAAGAAAGCCTGGTTAAATTGGCACCTTGTTAAATATAACAATTGGGTCTGGAAAAGACATCTTGGGCAAAGGGAACTTTGTTAGATTAAACCTTGCTGCTACCAACAGATGATGGGTTGAATTAAAACAGGGAGCCAGTCATTCCTTCTCACTTGAGTTTGTAACAATTTGGTGGTTTTCCAGCTGGATGGTGACAAATCGAGGGACTTTGATCTAGTGATGCTGTCCTATTTTAACCATGAAACCCCCACCAAAAACGGTTACTGTTAGGACTCACCCTATGTGGCGACAAGGGGCATTTCATAGTAACTTCTTTGCAGTGTTAATGTAAGCCTGCTTGTGACAATAAAGATTATTATTATGTTGTCTTTGTGGATTTCTCATCGGGATTTAGCTCATTACCCTCCATTTTCCCACCATTGTTTTTTCAACACCAGCAGTAACAATTCTGTTCACCATTTGCTCTGATCTCCCTTTGCTGGTGTATGTACAGATGTATGTCCAGATGTACAGATCACGACATCCCCCCCCCCCTCTTTATTGGACATGTTTTCTAGACTGGCCTCAAGAAAACTGTACATAACAAGTGGTGAGAATATGCAAATCTGCACATTGTGAAAATGATAAAAGTAATACAGAAACAATTAACTGTGTTGTGAGTCCATCGCGCGAAATGTCCATATTCGTCTTGTGCGTGTGTTTAAGTGTTGTTACAAATCTAGCCGGTCGGGTGCCTTACGGCTTCTGCTGGAGCGTCTTAACGGTGGTAGTAGGGATGATGGTTTGATGTCATCAAGAGTACTGTCTGGCGTTGTGTGACGAGGAACGTTCTGTGGACAAATGGACTCGGTCAAGTCCAGTGTGGGAAATACTGGCGTTGTAGCTCGAATCTCTAATAGATCCCTGCGGTTACGGCGAAAAAGTACTCCCGCAGACGATTTGACAATGTAGGACCACGGTGCCTCCTGCCTGATTACCGTGGCTGACTCAGACCATCCGCCTTCTGGGTCCCTGATTCTGATGGTGTCACCTATTGTCAGTGGCTTGAGTGGGATTGCATGTTGATCGTGGTATAGTTTTTGTTTGGAGCATAGTGCCTGCATGTCGTCGAGAACCGGTGTGTTGCCGGGGTCTCAGGATTGCTTTGCCAGTAGGGTTGTCCGGATGTCTCTGCCGAAGATCATTTGCGCTGGCAACAGTCCTGAGCTCAATGTGGTTGCTCGGTACAATAACAGAGCAAGGTTGATGTTGGAACGTGACTCAGCTGCTTTGCTGATGAGTCGTTTCATGATGTTGACACCTTTTTCCCCTGTTCCATTTGATTGCGGGTAGCGATTCTGTGTCGCACTGTTGTCTGACCTCGACTTTTTCCTGTGTTTGTGGTATTGATTCTGTATGTCATTGTTCGTGAAAGCTGTTTTGCTTGTTTATTTTAGAGCAGATGTGAATTTGTGAGATTCGTTATCATGCCATGGCATGTTTCTAGTCTTGTCATTGTTTTGCAGTGTGCTGTGGCATTGGCCTTCACGTCCAGAGTTGTACCATGTTGTACAGGTTGTTGTTTCATTGTTGTTGTTTCTGTTCGTTCTGTCTTTGTTGTTTTCTTTGTCATTCTTGTTGTTTTTGTCGTTTCTGTCTTGGTTATTTTCGTTGGCGTTCTTGTTGTTGTCGTTCTTGTTGTTTTTTTGTCGTGCTTGTTGATTCTGTTTTCGTTGTTTTCGCTTTTATTCATGTTCTTTTTCTTGTCGTGCTTGTTGTTTCTGGGATGCTTCTTGTTGCTTTTGTCGTTCTTTTGCTCTGCATGTTGTTTTTGTTGTTGCTGTTGTTGTTCTTGTTTCTGCTGTGGTTCTTGCGGTTTTTGTTGTTCTTGTTGCGCTTAATGAGTGTGCCATGTGGAAGATTTGAGTCATTGTCACAGTTATTGGTGTAAGTGTCCTTTGTGGTATCTGCTACATGAGCGTATCTTCTTGAGAATTGTGAGAATGATCTGATGTTGCATTGATGTTGGTGACATCAGTCATTTGTGGTGGATTTGATTCCTCTTCTTTGCTTACTTGGTACTCCTCTTCTAGAGTCATTTCTGGTTCACTTGAATCATCATTGATTTATTGGTGCTCCTCTTTTGGAGTCATTTCAGGTTCATTTGATTCATCTGCGATCTCTTTGTGCTCCTTTTCTGGAGTCAAAATCTTCAAGATTTCTATTGACGTGGTCTCTCTGGACTCTTGGTTCTCCTCTTCTGGAGTCAAAGTCTTCAGGATTTCTATTGACGTGGTCTCTCTGGACTCCTGGTGCTCCTCTTCTGGAGTTAAAATGTTCAAGATTTCAATTGACATGTCTCTCTAGACTCATGGGTGGCCGTCCTCTGATTATTTATTGAGTGCTTCTGTGCAGACGAGCTGAGATATGTCAGTCTCGCTGTGATCCTGCACAACCTGAATGGGAATTGTGATTTCTTCATCACCTGTCTCACATACAGTGGGTAGACATTCAGTGTCTTCTTCTGGTGGCTCAAATAAGCTTGATAGATCTTCATGGTCTTGTACATGCATGGCGTTCGCAATGGAGTATTTGCTTGCTTCCATTTCTGAGTCTGTCACCAAGCTGTCTGTGGAGGCTTGCGTCACTCTGTTGAGGCTTGCATCGCTCTCTTTGTGGAGTCCTTCATCGCTCTCTCTGTGGAGTCTGTCATCGCTCTTTCTGTGGAGTCTGTCATCGCTCTCTTTGTGGAGTCATGCAATGTTCTCGCTGCAGAGTCGGTCATCGCTCTCTTTGTGGAGTTGTGCAATGTTCTCGCTGTAGAGTCAATCTGTGCTCTCTCAACTGAGTCGTTCTGTGCTCTCTGTGTGGCATTGTCTTCGTCTTGGGAATTTCTGTCATCCAATGTACCGACGATCTGCCATGGCACCATGATATTGGATTCATCTACCATGAGAGGAGTCGTAATGAGCTTTTCAACTGTGTTGCTGATGCTATGATCAGGATCTCGGAATAACTCAGCCATGTCTGAGCAGTATTGTGTGTATTGTTCGATAGACAAATCATTGCTTTTTATTTCGGAGTTGTGATCGTTCTCTTCCTGTTCAATGAACAAATCATCTTCTTGTGTGGAGGCTGGAACCCTTCGTGGTGCGTGGCCCACTCTCTGTTTCTTGGCATCAGGCCGCACCATAATCCTGCACTCACGAGTCAGGATGTCATATATGCTGCGCTGAAGATTCCCCATTCCGAAGAACTCATCGTCGGGGTCTTCATGGTACAACACCTCTAGTTGCGGTTCGGATTTGGTACTGGGGTAGCCATCTCCCAAGATGAAATCTTCGTCTGAGTCGTGGTATGCAAGTACCATGCCATCTTTTGGGGCGGTGCTAACTGCTTGTTTCAGGGTGTTGCGAAAATTATTTTCAACTGCTAGTGTAAGTTTGGGCATTGTTCTGACTTTTGAGGCAAGAAAATTGGGTTTTGTAGCTTTAAATTTCTTTTGGTTCATGTTTTCCCTTTTAAGTGGGCGAGGTCCTGGTCCTCTGACGTCATGATGCTCGTGATGTCATGCGTAGGACTCGATTGCCCATGCGCACACCGAGTTTCCTGTACTGCCCTCTTTTCTCAACTGAGCATGTGCGGCTCCTTTCCAAAGATGGCTACCGCTCAGAACCTCCGTCTTTCTCCGATTCAACCCTGCCTCCGCCTCGTGGTGAGTGTTCACGCCATTTTTACGGATTTTTTTTCTAAATGATGATTCTGTGTTTGTAGAGACTCAAAGTACTGATTTTGTTTTTGTTCATAAGCAAGGCATTTTTGTATAGATATTTCTAGAGTTAGATACTTATTTTGTGAAAGTTCTTACCTCAAATTTTTATCAGGTAGTCCAGAAATTAATTGATTCATTATCACAGTGTCTCTGAAATCAGCATAATCACAGCCTTGTGGTATTAACTTGAGATTTGTAATAAAATCAGAGATGGGGCCTCCGTTTCTCTGACAAGAGTTTAATCTTTCCAGCATCTCTCCAAATTGACTGTTACAGCATTCAGCAAATTTTTTGAATATAACGTCTACTTTGGTGTTGTCCTCACCTTCTAAGTAATTAAAGCAATTATAGATTTCTCTAGCTTCTTGCCCTCCTATTGTGTCAGAGGCTGTGCTTAAATCATTAGCTCTGATAAATATTTGGAACAGTTGTTCAAACATTTTCCAGTTATAACTTAAATTACCGGTTGTTTCCAGCTGCCAAGGAGTTCCAACAAGTTCCATCAAATCAGGCATTGAGGATCCATTTGCTGCGAAGTCTTCCACAGTCAAATATCCAGTTTAAGTTTTTCTTCTCTTGCTGGTGTCTAGCTAGCTTTCTGAAATCGCTCCTGGTATCATATCCTATTCTCTAAGTCTGAATAAAGACTTCTAGTTAACACAAATACTTTATTCAATGGGTTTGTTCTGTTTCCAGAGCTTAACTAGATGTAGAACAGTCAAGAGGTATGACCAGTGAAGCCAAGGTAAACTGCTTATGCTGAGCTGTCTCTGTCTGCTGCTGCTCACTAGCCCTGTGCTTCTCAAAGAGGCAGCTCCCTTGGGCTGGACCCGTCTCTGATGCTGCCCTCTAGTGATACTGTGGCTGTTACATCTGTCTGTAGTCCCTGGTGTATGTGCAAATGTATGTACAGATGTACAGATCACTACAATACTAAGATCTGTAGAAGGACAGGTCGTATTGAGGAAGTAAGAGGGCTGCAGAAGGACTTGGACAGGCGAGGAGAGTGGGCAAGGAAGTGGCAGATGGAATACAATGTGGAAAAGTGTGAGGTTATGCACTTTGGAAGGAGAAATTAAGGCATAGGCTATTTTCTAAATGGGGAAATGCTTTGGAAATCAGAAGCACAAAGGGACTTGGGAGTCCTTGTTCACGATTCTCTTAAGGTTACTGTGCAGGTTCAGTCGGCAGTTAGGAAGGCAAATGCAATGTTAGCATTCATGTTGAGAGGGCTAGAATACAAGAGCAGGGATGTACTTCTGAGGCTGTATACGGCTCTGGTCAGACCCCATTTGGAGTATTGTGAGCAGTTTTGGGCCCCGTATCTAATGACGGATGTGCTGGTCTTGGAAAGGGTCCAAAGGAGATTCACAAGAATGATCCCTGGAATGAAGAGCTTGTTGTCTGAGGAATGGTTGAAGACTCCGGGTCTGTACTCGCTGGAGTTTAGAAGGATGAGGGGGGATCTTATTGAAACTTACAGGATACTGCGAGGCCTGGAGAGAGTGGACGTGAGAGAATGTTCCAGAGTCTTGGTTGGTTCAGCAGGTGATGACAGGAATCCTCCCAAACAACAAGTTTCAATAAGGCCCCACCCTTCCTCCTTCCTCACCACCCAAGGCTGCAAACAGTCTTTTTGGGTGAAGCAGCGTTTTACTTGCTCCTCCTTCAATTTGATTTACTGCATTCGCTGCTCCCAATGCAGCCTCCTCTGCACTGGGGAGACTAAACGCAGACTGGGTGACCACTTTGTGGAACACCTTCGCACAGTCCACATGCAGCACCCAGATCTTCCTGTCACTGGCCATTTTTGGAGGAACAGTACCTCATCTTCATATTGGGCACTTTATAGCTTTTCGGACTGAACTTTAGAACATAGAACATAGAACGATACAGTGCAGTACAGGCCCTTCGGCCCTCGATGTTGCACCGACATGGAAAAAAACTAAAGGCCATCTAACCTACACTATGCCCTTATCATCCATATGCTTATCCAATAAACTTTTAAATGCCCTCAATGTCGGCGAGTTCACTACTGTTGCAGGTAGGGCATTCCACGGCCTCACCACTCTTTGCGTAAAAAACCCACCTCTGACCTCTGTCCTATATCTATTACCCCTCAATTTAAGGCTATGTCCCCTCGTGCTAGCCACCTCCATCCGCGGGAGAAGGCTCTCGCTGTCCACCCTATCTAACCCTCTGATCATTTTGTATGCCTCTATTAAGTCACCTCTTAACCTTCTGCTCTCTAACGAAAACAACCTCAAGTCCATCAGCCTTTCCTCATAAGATTTTCCCTCCATACCAGGCAACATCCTGGTAAATCTCCTCTGCACCCGTTCCAAAGCTTCCACGTCCTTCCTATAATGAGGCGACCAGAACTGTACGCAATACTCCAAATGCGGCCGTACTAGAGATTTGTACAACTGCAACATGACCTCATGGCTCCGGAACTCAATCCCTCTACCAATAAAGGCCAACACACCATAGGCCTTCTTCACAACCCTATCAACCTGGGTGGCAACTTTCAGGGATCTATGTACATGGACACCGAGATCCCTCTGCTCATCCACACTACCAAGAATTTTACCATTAGCCAAATATTCCGTATTCCTGTTATTCTTTCCAAAGTGAATCACCTCACACTTCTCCACATTAAACTCCATTTGCCACCTCTCAGCCCAGCTCTGCAGCTTATCTATGTCCCTCTGTAACCTGCAACATCCTTCCGCACTGTCTACAACTCCACCGACTTTAGTGTCATCTGCAAATTTACTCACCCATCCTTCTGCGCCCTCCTCTAGGTCATTTATAAAAATGACAAACAGCAACGGCCCCAGAACAGATCCTTGTGGTACGCCACTCGTAACTGAACTCCATTCTGAACATTTCCCATCAACTACCACTCTCTGTCTTCTTTCAACTAGCCAATTTCTGATCCACATCTCTAAATCACCCTCAATCCCCAGCCTCCGTATTTTCTGCACTAGCCGACCGTGGGGAACCTTATCAAGCGCTTTACTGAAATCCATATACACCACATCAACTGCTCTACCCTCGTCTACCTGTTCAGTCACCTTCTCAAAGAACTCGATAAGGTTTGTGAGGCATGACCTACCCTTCACAAAACCATGCTGACTATCCCTAATCATATTATTCCTATCTAGATGATTATAAATCGTATCTTTTATAATCCTCTCCAAGACTTTACCCACCACAGACGTTAGGCTCACCGGCCTATAGTTACCGGGGTTATCTCTACTCCCCTTCTTGAACAAAGGGACCACATTTGCTCTCCTCCAGTCCTCTGGCACTATTCCTGTAGCCAATGATGACCTAAAAATCAAAGCCAAAGGCTCAGCAATCTCTTCCCTGGCTTCCCAGAGAATCCTAGGATAAATCCCATCAGGCCCCGGGGACTTATCTATTTTCACCTTGTCCAGAATTGCCAACACTTCTTCCCTACGCACCTCAATGCCATCTATTCTAATAGCCTGGGTCTCAGCATTCTCCTCCACAATATTATTTTTTTCCTGAGTGAATACTGACGAAAAGTATTCATTTAGTATCTCGCTTATCTCCTCAGCCTCCACACACAACTTCCCACCACTGTCCTTCACTGGCCCTACTCTTACCCTAGTCATTCTTTTATTCCTGACATACCTATAGAAAGCTTTTGGGTTTTCTTTGATCCTACCTGCCAAAGACTTCTCATGTCCCCTCTTTGCTCGTCATAGCTCTCTCTTAAGATCCTTCCTCGCTTCCTTGTAACTATCAAGCGCCCCAACTGAAACTTCACGCCTCATCTTCACATAGGCCTCCTTCTTCCTCTTAACAAGAGATTCCACTTCTTTGGTAAACCACGGTTCCCTCGCTCGACCCCTTCCTCCCTGCCTGACTGGTACGTACTTATCAAGAACATGCAATAGCTGTTCCTTGAACAAGCTCCACATATCCAGTGTGCCCAACCCTTGCAGCCTACTTCTCCAACCTACACATCCTAAGTCATGTCTAATGGCATCATAATTGCCCTTCCCCCAGCTATAACTCTTGCCCTGCGGGGTATACTTATCCCTTTCCATCACTAACGTAAAGGTCACCGAATTGTGGTCACTGTTACCAAAGTGCTCACCTACCTCCAGATCTAACACCTGGCCTGGTTCATTACCCAAAACCAAATCCAATGTGGCCTCGCCTCTTGTTGGCCTGTCAACATATTGTGTCAGGAAACCCTCCTGCACACATTGTACAAAGAACGACCCATCTAATGTACTCGAACTATATATTTTCCAGTCAATATTTGGAAAGTTAAAGTCTCCCATAACAACTACCCTGTTACTTTCGCTCTTTTCCAGAATCATCTTCGCCATCCTTTCCTCTACATCCCTAGAACTATTAGGTGGCCTATAGAAAACTCCCAACAGGGTGACCTCTCCTTTCCTGTTTCTAACCTCAGCCCATACTATCTCAGAAGAAGAGTCCCCATCTAGCATCCTTTCCGCCACCGTAATACTGTCCTTGACTAGCAGCGCCACACCTCCCCCTCTTTTGCCCCCTTTTCTGAGCTTACTAAAACACCTAAACCCCGGAACCTGCAACAACCATTCCTGTCCCTGCTCTATCCATGTCTCTGAAATGGCCACAACATTGAAGTCCCAGGTACCAACCCATGCTGCCAGTTCCCCTACCTTATTTCGTATACTCCTGGCATTGAAGTAGACACACTTCAAACCACCTACCTGAACACTGGCACCCTCTTTGAGTTCAACAACTTCAGACCATGAACTCTGTCCTTCATTTTGGTATTTATTTCCCCAGCCCCCTCCCCCACAGGGCCATCTGTAACTTATTTTGTTTTCGCAGAGTACTGACCCTTGTTCTGCTATTAGCTCATTCCGGGACCTTACCACTATGCCATTGTTAACACTTTCTTTCGCCTTTGTCTTCTGTCCATGACATCTTTGACAATCTCTCCTAAACTCCCACTTATCCCTGACCTTCTATTCTGGTTCACCTTCTCCACCCCACCCCTCAACTATATAATCCATCACGTTTCTGCCCTCTTCTGCTCTGAAGAATAGTCAGACAGCATCAAAACATTAACTCTGTTTCTCTCTACACAGATGCTGCCAGACCTGCTGGGTTTTTCCAGCTTTTTCACTTTTTCTTCAAGGAGGCTGCAGATTGTTGGTCAGCCAGGAGTCCTGTTCTGATGTTTTCAGGCTAGAATTTAAACTGCAGACTGAGTTGCAAGTCTGGAAATATAATATTAAAACTTTTCCTGTGTCTGCATGGGTCTCACCCCCACAACCCCAAAAGATGTGCAGGGTAGGTGAATTGGCCACTCTAAATTGCCCCTTAATTGGAAAAAAAATTGTTACTCTAAATTTATAAACAACTTTCCAAAGGCTAGAAGCGCAGGTCATGTGATGTTGCCCAATAATTTTTGTTTTTGTTTTTAAAAAATAAATTTAGAGTATCCAATTCATTTTTCCAATTAAGGAACAATTTAGCGTGGCCAATCCACCTACCCTGCACATCTTTGGGTTGTGGGGGCGAAACCCACGCAAACACGGGGAGGATGTGCAAACTCCACACAGACAGTGACCCAGAGCCGGGATCGAACCTGGGACCTCAGCGCCGTGAGGCAGCAATGCTAACCACTGTGCCACCGTGCTGCCCATGTTGCCCAATAATAAATCGATTCATGGAATCATAGAACTTACAGTGCAGAAGGAGGCCATTCTGCCCATTGAGTCTGCACTAGCCCTTGGAAAGAGCACCCTACCTAAGCCCACACCTCCACCCTATCCCCATAACCCAGTAACCCCACCTAATCTTTTTTTACATGAAGGGCAATTTCACAGACCAATCCACCTAAACTGCACATCTTTGGACTGTGGGATGAAACCGGAGGACCCGGAGGAAACCCACGCACACACATGGAGAATGTGCAGACTCCGCACAGACAGTGTCCCAAGCCGGGAATCGAACCTGGGAAGCAACGATGCTAACCACTATGCTACCGTGCTGCCCTAAAGTTGTAGGTTAATAAGCAGCTTCTCTGCCTCTGATCTAAAATCCATTCCACACCTTAGGAGGTAAATGATGGTTTTGAGTGCCTCAGCATGTATAATGAGTTACACTGATGTCCACTTTCTTATCGGGCCAGGCTGGGGAATGGATCATCTGCTGGTCTCTGGTTTTGTTGATTGTAATTTGTCCACGTAGTGAAAGGTGTGAGATTCTTTAAAGATGAGGGGTGAGCTTCTGTCTTGCAACTGCTGTTTGAAATTTACAAAACCTATATCCAACTTGTGAATCATGTGACCTGTAGCAGCCACCTTTTGGTTCAGCAAAGTTCACTTTTTAAATGAGCAAAAAGGTCAGGTTTGATTTCACAGTTTATGATCTTTATCATATATTGAGGACATAATAATATTCTTTCTATCAAGTGCCCAAAAAGATGGAATGTGCATCCTGTTTAAATTTTCCCACTCCAGTCAGCCATGAGCACATAGCGACATTTCAGAGCAGTGCAAGGCTAGGTAAGGCTTCCTATCAAGAAATTACCCTTCAAGCCAACTGTGATTTTGAAACTATGCACCATGAACCACAAATTGGAAAACAAAGTTTAGTTTTTACACCAATTTTCTACTTAACAAGCACTTGCACAACAATGTGCGCTGTTAACATTCCCTCCTCTTCTCCTGAATACATTGAATATTGGATATTGTTGGACTTCAGTTCCCCATGTAGTGGGAAAACTCTCAGACCCCTTAGTCGAGTTGCTTTGCCTCATGAGAAACAGACTAGACAATCAGTCATGGGGTTATTTTTTTTTTTTTTTTTTTTTTTTAAAAATTTAGATTACCCAATTATTTTTTCTATTAAGGGGCAATTTAGCGTGGCCAATCCACCTACTCTGCACGTTTTTGGGTTGTGGGGGCGAAACCCACGCAGACACGGGGAGAATGTGCAAACTCCACACGGACAGTGACCCAGAGCCGGTATCGAACCTGGGACCTCAGCGCCGTGAGGCGGTTGTGCTAACCACTAGGCCACCGTGCTGCCCGTCATGGGGTTATTAAACTCTTATGATGGGAGGTAATCAGAACTGAACCTACTCCTATCCTCAGCTAACCCATAAATTTTCTAACAGCAATGCCTAAGAATATGGGCAGTGCAGAACTCGCGAAAGTAGCACTCATGGACTGAGCAGATAGAAAGCAAAAGTTTATTTACGGTATGCAAGAATCTACACTCCCTGAAGGGTCTCCCGCTCGACCTGCATCCAGGTCGGGGATTTATACTGGTGATCTAATCCCCAGTAAAGGGAGAGCCTCGCCCCCATTACCGAGGAAGCTCGTAGGCAGTCGAGGTCACAGGGAATTTGACAGTCCTGTTGCAGCAACCTCCGCGGGGGTTATAACAGGCAGCATAATTCACTGAACCCAATTGTCTTACACCGTCTGTTGCTTCAGCTACATTGCAAACCAGGCAATCAAAGATGAACAAGACCTTTGTCCTTCTAAGAAATAGGATTTAACCTGCGAATGTTTACACAATAGAGTACAACTGACGACAGACGAATGCTGCTGATATTAATAAGACAGTTTCAGTGGAGAATAAATTATGCAATGACAGCACTTGACATGTGTAATCATAATTAAACAGAAGCAAGAAGTCCGGGTACGAACAACATCCGAACTAGGAACAGGAGGACACACCTCACCCCCTCGAGCCATTCAGTAAGATCATTAACTGATCTTAATCCCACATTCTTGCTGACTCCGGATAACCTCTCACGCCCTTGCTTATCAAGAATCTATCCACTCCGCCTTAAAAATCTTCAAAGATTCTGCCTTTTCAAGAAGAGAGTTCCAGAGACTCACACCCTCTGAGTGAAAATTTTTCTCCTCATCTCCGTTTTAAATGGGCTACCCCATATTTTGAAACAGTGACTCCCTAGTTCTAGATTCTCCCATAAGAGGAAACATCCTCTCCACATCCACTCCGTCAAAGCCCCTTAGGATCTGAAAGATTTACAATCAGTGACTTCTTACTCTTCTGAACTCCAGCAGGTACAAGCCTAGCCTGTCCAATTGTTGGCAGCGGGACTCTCACTTCCCGCCGCTTGTCAATGGAATTTTCCATTGCAGCGACCCCCATGTCGCTGCGAAGCACACTGCCTGGGGGGTGCTGTCAGCGGGAAAAGCGAATCACGATGGTCGGAGAATTCCAGCCCTTTTCTGAAATACAACAGCTGGGATTCCCTGTTGCGAGTCTACCCTACTGTCGCTGCTAGTGAGGACAGAGAACTTGGCACTCAGCCAAATGTCCTATTCACTGCAGTGGGACCGGAGAAACCCACTTCCGTGGACGGAAGAAGAATCCCACCCAACATCTCTGAACGTATATCTCTCCAGCGTAACAATAGGCTGTCTCTGCAGATAATTGAATTCTACCTCTTTTTTCCTCTCACATAAATGCAGCAAATGGGAAAACAAATTTTATAATAGGATACACATTCTGGTATTAATATGTTAATTCCTGTTATGTGTATTTTGACCGAAGTAATATTTAACATCAACTGGCTATTCACTGGTGGACTAATTAGATCAACTATACACTGTAGACAGTGTGTTCAGGATGATCTTAGATCATTGGGGAGTGGAACCTGGGTTGTGATTTGAACAGTACTGCAGGATTTCCCAAAGGGACATTGAGTGTGGAAGGACATTGTGTGGAAGGACATTGAATTGTTGAGGGAGGAAGTGAGCAGACTAACTCGAGAGGTGGCAGGAAGTTTGCAAAACGTGTCAGTTGATTGTTCCTGCATTAAATAGGAATGACGCATTTTACTGTGACATTGAGAACAAACCTACAGGAAGCTGAATCTGTGAAATCCACTTATTGTTCTTTATCTTCATGGCCACATGTATCGTGATTTGGTCCTTTGTCATGGTCTGGACAGTTTCCCCTGGAAGTACCAATATCCTCATAATCTTTCATTCTTAAAGGCACTTCCTTTTGTTAAGAAAGATACTCCCCAATCCTGGAGTCATGGGTTCAAATCTCATTGATAACTGACGCCTACCAGGCTTGTTATGGGTTCCTCAGTCTTCAGAGGATTTGTTTGCACAAAACAGATTGTGTTTAACCAGAAAGACACTGTTGCAGGAGGGCAATAAACACAATTTCCTATTGTCGTTCTCCAGTTTTTTTTCCCTCCACGTCAGAATTTTTTGTCCCTTTACAGGTGTCATGTACAGAATATTGGTGTTTTCTTATCGCCTGTACGTAAAATGTGTGTTTTGTTAACCTCAGAGTGATTGCCCCAATGCAAATTGTCCCAGCAGCAAGTTCTTTGTGAGTTTTAAAATAAAAGAGGTTATTTATTACCACTCACTGTTCTAAACTGTGGTGCCTCACTCATTTGACTCACACACACAAAGGGCAGGGTTCTCTAATAATGGGGCTATGTCCCCACGCGGCGTGAAAACCGGCGGCAACAACTCCGGCGCGAACGGCCCCCGAAAGTGAGGAATTCTCCCCTTTCTAGGGGACTAGGTTGACGCCAGAGTCGCCCCCGCAGCTCCAGTTGGCACGGAACGGCCCACGTGAGTTTGCGCATGCACGAAATGGCCGGCGTATTTATGCGCAGAGCGGCCGGCGTATTTCCACACATGCGCGGGTGGTTCCCTTCTCCGTGCCGGCCCCCAGGCAATATGGTAGAGCCCTACAGGGGTCCGTCACGGAGTAAAATAGGCGACCACAGAACCAACCCGCCCGCCGATCGCTAGGCCTCGATCGCGGGCCAGGCCACCATGGGGACCCCCCCCCCCCCCCCCCCGGGGTCGGGTACCCCCGCCCCTCCCTCAAGGACGGCCCCCGAACACTCACCTTCTAGGTCCCGCTGTGTGGGAGCTGAGTAATCCACGCCAGTGGGACTCGGCCAAACTCATCAGCCACTCGGCCCATCGAGGCCCGGAGAATCGCCGGGGGGGGGGGGGGGGGGGGGGGGGGGGGCGCTGTCAACGGCCCCTGACCGACGTGGCGGTGATCCCTGAAAAATGTGCCGGGCTTCCCATTGATCGGAAACTGATTTGGACTAGCCATAGTTAAACTGTGGCTACCAGGGCAGGTCAAAGGCTCGGAATCCTAGGCAAGTAACTGAACTCCTGAGCCCCCCAAATCCTGCCCACCATCTGTAAGGCACAAGTCAGGAGTGTGATGGAATACTCTCCACTTGTTTGGATGAGTACAGCTCCAACAACACTCAAGAAGCTCAACACCATCCAGGACAAAGCATTCGCTTGATTGTTCCTCCTTCCACAAACATTCAAACCCTCCACCACTGATGAACCATGGCAGCCGTGCGTATCATCTAATAGATGCACTACAGTAACTCACCAAGGTTCCTCAGAAAGCACCTTTCAAACCCAAGACCACCACCATCTAGAAGAACAAGAGGAGCACAAACCTGGGAACCCCACCACCTGGATTTCCCCCCAAGTCACTCACCATCCTGACTTGTAAATATATCGCCGTTCCTTCACTGTCACTGGGGCAACATCCTGGAACTCCAGTCGCGGGGATTCTCCGGCTCGGCTCTGCACTGAGAGAATCCCAACCCCTATATCTATTCAAAAGAATGCAGAGTCACATTTCCGGCACATTTAGCGGGTTGTTTCTCAGTGCCTGCAGTGCCAAGAACGACACTGCTATTTAATGTCACTTTGCCATTTCTTTGGTCTCGGCGAGAAGCGCCACGTCAAGGCCACATTTTACAGCATTTCCAGAACTGAGCTCGTCAGTGCGGGAAGAGTACTCGTGGATCATGGCATCATTTTAAAAAGACGCCCAATCTTTCAACCCCCCTCAGCCCCCTACCGCGGCCGCCAGAACTTCCCCATGACACCCAGTTTAACTCTCCCGGGTTCCTCGAGCCCCACCCCATCCTCATTCCACCTCTTGTGGGCAAAGTATAACCGGGCCTGACTCCTGGCAGAGGCAACCTGGCATCCGGGCACATTGGCACTGTCAGCCTGGCACCCTGGTAATTCCCCTGATAGCCTGGCAATGCCACCCAGGCATACTGGCAGTGGTGGGGTGCCACTGCCAGGGTGGCCAGGTGGCAGTACCAAGGTGCCCAAATGTCAATGGGTGTGCCAGCGGCCCCCGACCTTGCCCAGAGCCCGGCCATCCGGTTGTCTCCAATGGCCTGTGTCCCCCCACATGCCTTTACTCCTTCTCTACGTTTGTGTGGACCAGTGCTACATGGCGCAAAGGCGATGTCTCCCAGGCGTTAGCTCCCGGGCCCCGGGCGAATACGGTGCAGACAAACTTAAATGAGCATAATGGCTCATTTAAATGTATACATCTGAATCTTGCTCAATGATGGTGGAATCCAGATCACGACGTCTCACGAGTTTCGGTTGAATCTTGGTGAGACGTTTTTCGCATTGCAAATCTCACGTTAGGCCTCCCACGAGATTCAACGGCCTCATTGCTATAATTTGGAGTGGCTCCGAGGGTTCACATGGCTCTGTTGGTTGAGTAGGCCCACAAGCATTGGCCCCACACATTAGTAAGCCCGCCAAATCAAGCAAAAACACGGAAAAACTCCACACTGGCAGCCATTTTGAGATTCTTGCATTGTGGCGTGAAAATGCAGCAAGAACGCCAAGACTGCCCAACAAACTTCTCATCGGCCCATTATAATAATAATCTTTATTGTCGCAAGTAGGCTCATATTAACGCTGCAATGAAGTTACTGTGAAAAGCCCCTAGTCGCCACATTCCTGCACCTGTTCGGGCACACTGAAGGAGAATTCAGAATGTCCAAATTACCTAACAGCACGTCTTTCGGGACTTGTGGGAGGAAACCGGAGCACCCGGAGGAAACCCACACAGCCACAGGGCGGACTGTTCCCTGTTCCCCTGCTAAGGAGATGGTATTTCTTGAGCTGTCATCGGCCACTGATAGCATGATTACCTCGGAGGCTATGGGGCCCTTGGGAGGACTATGGAGGCCTTGGAGGACTCGAAGGTGCCCTGAGCGGTTGACTCTTTGATGAACTCTCTCCTCCCTGATGCCATGTGCATAGAACCCGTACATAGTTATTGTGTAAAATATAATAAAGGGTTTGGGGGGTTAGCAGGGGAACTGGTCTCAATGGCTTCCAAAGGCCTAGCAGGCTGGGTTGACTCCTCTGCTCCCTCTGGTCAGGAACATACACTTGAGTGTCAGCTCACCACTGGGACCCGTCTGCTCTGAAAGAGGGTTGCAGCCCCCCGGCTGCTCAAATGGTCAATATGCATTCTGACAGTTCAGCCATTTATTTACATTCACCACATATGACATGGGCCCAGATTTGGTTGCATGGCCCCATTAAGGGGTGGACCTGATGGCCTACATAACAGGCTCGGGGCCAAACGTGCAGGAGTGCCAGAATGCCGGCCAATAGTGAGTAAGCGTGGGGCCCTGGGAGTTGGGGCATGGGCAATGTGGACCTCTGAGCATGTGAGATTAGACCTTGTGTTCTGTGTCTGTATATATACCAGATTTTGCCTTTCATTAATAAACCCCTTTGTTACTACTGGAAGCCTCCAGAGCATTGGCTCAAGCTGCCACACCCTCAAAGGTCATTGAAATCTCAGAGCTTTAGTACCTTTGGGCGGGATTCAGTGGACTTAAAATCCAGTCTGCTTTCGGGCATTTGGCGGAGTGTTTCTTGGCAGCTGCAGTGCCAGGAATCACCTGCTATTCACCGGCACCTTCCCGGTTTTTGGGCCTCCGGAGTATCTCACTACCAATGTCACACTTTAATCGATTTCCTGCTGGTGAAAGGAATAGCTCCTCACAGATTGGGGCACCATTTTGATCAGGCAGAACCGATCTGTGCAACCCCTGCCCCCCCACTTTATGGACTACCCCTTCGCACCCACAACCTTCAGCACCCCGCTCTAATGGGCAAGGCACACCCCCCTAGGCTGGGCCCTGGCAGTGCCACCACAACAGCACCCCTAGCACCCTGCAAGTACCCCTAGCACCCTTGAAGTACCACCCGGGCACCATGTCAATGCCAGGGTGACACTACCAGGGTGCCATGCTGGCAGTGCCAAGATGCCAGGGGGTAGTGCCTGGGGACAGAGCCCAATCACCTGGGGTTTCTAATGGCATGTGAGACCACCACCACCCTTCCCCCTCCCAAGATGCCATCACGCCTGGTCCACTATTGGGGAGATCAGTACTAAACGCGTCCAGTTGAGGTCTCGCAAGTGGATGTTGATCCCTGGCAATGTGTCCGGGAATTTAAATAAGCTTAATGGCTCGCCGCCCAGCACTGAGGTCGATTTGGAGCTCTCATAAGATTCTCCCATTGCGCCCAGCTCCGTGCCAGGTGCAATTTGGGGGCAGCAGGGTAGCATGGTGGTTAGCATAAATGCTTCACAGCTCCAGGGTCCCAGGTTCGATTCCCGGCTGGGTCACTGTCTGTGTGGAGTCTGCACGTCCTCCCCCTGTGTGCGTGGGTTTCCTCCGGGTGCTCCGGTTTCCTCCCACAGTCCAAAGATGTGCGGGTTAGGTGAATTGGCCATGCTAAATTGCCCGTAGTGTCCTAATAAAAGTAAGTTTAAGGGGGGGGGGTTGTTCTGTTACGGGTATAGGGTGGATACGTGGGTTGAGTAGGGTGATCATGGCTCGGCACAACATTGAGGGCCGAAGGGCCTGTTCTGTGCTGTACTGTTCTATGTTCTATGTTCTAATGCAGTGGCTGAATCACACCCTTTGATATAGCTGTGAATGATACAGTTGTGATGTTCTTCCCGGGAGCTGAAGATCATTCCTCTTTTGAAGCCTCTTCCTCGAATCCTTCAAGGGAGTGTCCTGAGTTCTTCACTTCTAGTCCCAGAAGGTCCAAAAGTCAATTCTCTTCATTCTTCTCTTTCTCGATCATTGAGACATTTACATTGTCCTTGCAGTTCAGTCATCCGCAATCCACACTCTGCTTCCCAACAATGCTGACAGCAATGAGAATGAAGTGTTGGCCCATTCTGCAGATGATGCTGCAAGGGCTGAGAATACTGCGGGAGATTGAATGCCCCAGGATTATGTCTTGGGGAGGGAAGTAGGAGTTTGAGTTGGGCAGAATCGAAAATTGTAAAGAAGGGAGTTTCAGAAATGTAATGTAAATAGTTAAATACATAGTTCAATGTTGTTGTTAAAGAGTAAGATAGTATGCTTGTGTAGAAAGGGGTTAACAGATGGGATATGCTCATGCCCGACATCGGTGATGATGTACCACTACATCAGTCAGTCATGCACTAAATCCATTTGAGAGAGGTTGGATTCATCCCTAGGGGCTACATGTCTACTCGGTAACCTATTTAGATGTGCTATTAATAACAAGGGTTTGGCAGGTACCAGAGTATGTCTACAGTCTGTCTAAGAACCAAGTCCCCTGGAGTCCAAAATAGAAGGACCAATCTCAGAACACAAGTCATTCGGTTCTATTCAACGCAGCCTCTCACCACCACCTTCTCCGGGGCAATTAGGGATGGACAATAAATGCTGGCATTTCCAGTGACACCCATATCCCATGGTTAAATAAAAAAATCTGAACTTTCAGCTCTTGTGCTTCAGACTCCAGTTGTTTTTGATATATGACAAATTATATTCATAATATAGCAGTGGCAGGGGTTATATGTCAGAGTTGCTACGTAAACAGTTACCACCTTTTACTTAAACAGTTCAGGGTAGATTAGGCCAGAACCATTGTGTCCAGCCTGTGTAAACAGGTATGTTGTAACAATGCCGGAGTTTGCAGGGTGGCAACGCTCCATTTAAATTACCTCATGGTAAAAGTACTCTGCGTCCCTGCTTTGAGATTATCATTGACCTGTCAAGTTTCAAGCGCTGAAAGATTGAGTCACCCACTTAACCTTATCTCATATTTCAACAGCTTTCCAGAAACTGCTCTTCCCCTGCCATTTTCAATCAAGGATGGTTCTTAAAACGAGATTTTGGAGGGGTGTGTGCAAGGGAAGATTTGTTCTCTTCAGTCATTTTAGTGAAATGCCTACAATTTTACCTCAATTAAAGATGAGGCAAATTAATAGGGCAGCACGGTGGCACAGTGGTTAGCATTGCTGCCTACGGCGCTGAGGACCTGGGTTTGAATCCCGGCCCTGGGTCACTGTCCGTGTGGGGTTTGCACATTCTCCCCGTGTCTGCGTGAGTTTCGCCCCCACAACCCAAAGATGTGCAGGTTAGGTGGATTGGCCACGTTAAATTGCCCCTTAATTGGAAAAAATAATTGGATACTCTAAATTTAAAAAAAAAAGAAAAAAAAAAGATGAGGCAAAGTCTTCTCGGTGGTGGTTACTTCTCAGTAAAATATGCGATGCAAGACATTGTATACTGGTCAGCCATTTTGTGAACATTACTGAATGGTTGACTATGCTGGCATTTTGAGCAGTAACATCACCAAAGAAATTTGTTGTAAAATATTTGTAAGTGTTTCTCCAGTAGTCTTTCCAGAGATCACAACGATTGTTGGGAAATACCCACTCCTTGATCTCCTGCAACATGGAATAGCTTTCATAGAAACAAATAGTGCAACATAGAAGAAGACCATTCAGCCCATAGAGTCTGCATTTGTATTTTTGAGGAGTGATCTCGTTAATCCCACTTTCCTGCTCTTTCCCCATATCCCTGACAATTTAATCTCTCTATTTATCCAATACCCTTTCGAAGGTCCCCACTGATTCTTTACCCACCATCAGGCAATGAATTCCAAATCCACGCATTATGTAAAGATTACAAAAGCTAAACACTGTGGATGCTGGAGATCTGAAATAGAAACAAACATGCTGGAATAACTCAACAGGTCAGGCAGCATCTGTGGAGAGAGACAGAAGGGGCAGCCCACCATTTGCCGGAGGCGGGACCTTCTAGTCCTGACATTGTCAAGGGGTTTCCTGTTGAGTGCATCCCTCACTGCTGTGAAACCTGTGCTGGGGGTGTGCACTGCAGGACTGCAGAATGCGCTGACATGAACGACCGGAAGGTTCTGACCACAGAGTTTACATTTCAGGTTGATGACTTTTCATCTGGTTCTTTTCAATTACATTTGTTGTGCCAATCACCTTAAATCTGAGCTGCCCATTGGACAAACTGTACATAGGCCACTATGATGCTGGGTTTCAGTGACTTGGTGAATTCTGTCTAACAGAAAGATAGGGTGAGGCCTACCAGCCACGTTGCACCCAGAAAACAGCTCAGCGATGCCGGGAGATCCCCCTTCCCACTCCTCATGAGATCTAATGTGAATTCGCGAGATGTTGTGATGTGAATGGGCGGGATCACTTTCTGGTAAATCTGCATATTAGAGTGGGACAGATAATCTCACTCTAATATACATTCCTGAGATCTATCCAAAGCGTGGGATCTAACCCCCTTGCCTTGGAAACCTCGGGGGACAGCCGTTGATTACTGGTCTCCACAAATGGGAACCAGACAGAACAGTACTTGTGGGGGTCTCCCAGGGGATCAGAGGCCCCCAGATGCTTGTCCTCTGGGCAGGGTGGCACTCTGGCACAGCCAGCCTGGTACTACCAAGGTGCTCAGGTGACATTGCCAACTGGCAGAGGCACTGCCGGGTGCCAGGCTGGCACTACCCAGCTGGCATTTATCACGCAATGGGGATTGGGCTTGGGGTGCCCTGTGTGATGGGGGCAGCGGGGACCCCCTTATAGGTGAGTTGGAGCTTGGAGGTGACAACGGGGGGGTCGAAAGATCAAGACACCTTTTAAAAATGGGTTCCTGATCTCTCCCTGCATTGAGGAGTTCCGGTGAGCGAAGCTCCTCAGTGCAGAAAAGGTCATCTACTTGAATGGCCGTTCGATAGCGTGGTGTTTCTTGGCGTTCAGCGCATCAGTAAACACATGGCTAATTGCACACTATGGGTGCTGTTCCCACTCGAGTAGATCATGCCCGAAATGTTTCTTGGTATGCTGTCTTACCATTCACCATGTATGCGTGCTATTGTACTGACAGACCTAGGCCGGGATTCTCCCGCAATTGTTGGGACGGCTCGACGCCGGCTCCAAGAGCGGCGCAAACCACTCCAGCATCGGACCACCCTGAAGTTGCGGAATCCTCTGCACTTCCGGGGGCTAGGCCAATGCTGGAGAGGTTGGCGCCGTGCCAACCGGCACCGAAGGGCCGCCGTGGGCCGGCGCGAGTTGGCGCATATGCAGAACCACCGCCGTGTTCAGGCACATGCGCAGGGTGTTTCTTCTCCGCGCCGACCATGGCGGTGCCTCACAGAGGCCGGTGCGGAGGGAAAGAGTGTCCCCACGGCACAGACCTGCCCGCAGATTGGTGGGCCGCGATTGCGGGCCTGGCCACCGTGGGTGTCCCCCCCGGGGCCGGATCCCCTCCGCACCCCCGCGAGGACTCCGCTAGCCACCTTCCAATCCAGGTCCCGCAGGGATGGACCATTTCACGGCAGCGGGACTGGCCGAAAACGGGCGGTTGCTCGGCCCATCGGGGTCCGGAGAATTGACGGGGGGGGGGGGGGGGCGTTGGCAGCGGCCCCCAACCAGCGCATGTGATCAGCGCCCCCGCCCGAAAAGCGGCGCTGGAGATTTCGGCAGCCGGCGTCGGAGCCGCGGGGCGGGATTCATGCCACCCACCGGTGATTCTCCGACTCAGCGGTGGGGGGTCGGGGGGCGGGGGGGGGGGGGGGGGGGGGGGGGGGGGGGGGGGGGGGTCGGAGAATCTTGCCTCATATATGAGTTTATTCCGTGTTACACGTTCAATCTATTTTTGGCCAATCATAAATCTCAATAACTTTATTTTGTTCCCTTTAAAAAAAATTTCAATTAAATGGCAATTTAGTATGGCCAATCAACCTACCCTGCACATCTTTGGGATGTGGGGTGAGTCCAACAGAGACATGAAAAGTTGCTTTTTAAAAAATGGTTACTTATTGATAGAAAACATTGTAAACATCTTTCTACCCAGTTAAATATTTAGGACTGTCTCCTTACATCAAAAGCACTATATAAATATAAGCTATTGTTGTAAATGAATATCTTAAATCTTTAACTTTTTTATATTTAAAGTGGTGCCCCGTCAAATCAATATTCCTGGAAAGTAATGATGAAATGAAGCAGTGTGCTACAGGAAGCAGCTGTACAGCTATCTCCTCTGCTTTGCCAGAATAACATTTTAATGACAAAATGTTCTGGATGCTAACTGATGAGGGAGGTGCACACAAGGGTGTGTAGACACTCTCGCACAGTGCAGGAAAATAAAAAGGGGCCAGAGAGGAGGAGAGTAAAAAAGCTCAGAAAGGTCAAAGCACAGTGATTTTTGAAGAGAGCGATGAAGGATAAAGAATTGCTGCTGTTGACAGGGGCTTGGACAGGCTGAGAAGCAGAGCAGCTGGCAAGCTTGGACTGTGTCCAGTAAACATGGGGAGCATGGAGTGACAGATGCTGGTGCTTGTGGCTATTGATATGGCAGCAGGAAAATGCTTTAGGAGAGAATGGTGTCATTCACAATTGTACTCTGACCACCATCAAACAGTGAACAGGGAAGTTTATCCATTTGATTCAAAAGTTCTGAAGGAATGAAGTTTTGCTTATGCTCTTCAATAATTATCTAATCAATGTATTTCTCTTTATCGTGCCCAGCGTTCCTCCTCAGTCCAGCTAGACAGGTTGAGTGAGTGGGAAAGTACATGGCAAAAGCAGTATAATGTGGATATATGTGAAACTATCTTCTTCAGATGGAGAAGTAGAGTGGCAGAATATTATTTATGTAGTGATAGATTGGGAAATGTTGGTATACAAAGAGACCTGGATGTTCTTGCACACCAGTCACTATGCACATATGCCTGCTTAGATATGCTACTGGATAGGGTAAGACTACCACTGGACGAAGCCAGACGAAAATGGGAGGACGAATTGGGGACAGAAGTGGGCTGGGGACTCTGGAGCGAAGCACTGAGTAGGGCCAACTCCATCTCTTCTGGTGCCAGGCTAAGCCTCATGCAGTTTAAAGTGGTACACAGTACACACCTAACCAGAACCCGAATGAGCAGGTTCGTCCCGGAGGTAGGACAAATGTGAACGGTGCCGGGGGTGGGGGGGGGGGGGGGGGGGGGGGGGGGGGGGCAACCATGCCCACATGTTCTGGCATGCCCCAGACTTATCGGGCTCGGGACAGCCTTCTTGTGTGATGCTGAAGACATTTTAAAACTGTGTTAGTGATAACATTTGTTTTAATATACCATATCCCTATTTCGTATGAAATCACTCCTGGAGGGCGACATCCTTCCCCCACAGTCTTACAAAATTAAGTGTCTCTTAGCCACTGTTGGGGTCTGGGTCGGGATCATAATGGAAAGGATAGAGTTCCCTTAAAGGGAGCGCAGCACAGGTTTACCAGATTGATTCCTGGGATGTCAGGATTGTCATATGAGGAGAGATTGGGTTGACTGGGGCTGTATTCACTGGAATTTAGAAGAATGGATCTAATTAAAACATACAATTTTGACAGACTGGGTGTAGGGATGTTGCTTCCTCTGGCTGGGGGTCTAGAACAAGAGGGTTACAGTCTCAGGATTACAGGGTAGGTCATTTAGGGCTGAGATGAGGAGAAATGTCTTCACTCCGAGGTGGTGAACCTGTGGAATTCTCTACCACAGAAGGCTGTGGAGGCTGAGTCACTGAATATACTTAAGAAGGAAATAGATAGATTTCTAGACACTAAAGACATCAAGGGGTATGGGGTGATAGCGGGAATATGGCATTGAGATAGAGGATCAGCCATGATCATATTGAATGGCGGGGCAGGCTTGAAGGGCTGAATGGCCTACCCTTACGCCTATTTTCTATGTCTAGACATATTTGCCTTCGCTTCCTTTCTTGAAGATGATGGTGATGACAGCATCCCTGAGGTCGGCTGGAATTTTTTCTCTGTCCCAAATTTTCAAGATCAACTTATGGAGATGACAGGTGACCGCTTTTCCTCCAAGGTTGAAAATCTCCCCTGCAATCCCGTCCATTCCTGCGGCTTTTCCATTCTCCATATGTTTAATGGTGGCTTTGACTTTGTCCGCACTTGGTGTTAACTCCATATATTGTTTGGTGGCAGTGAAGAGGCCCTGCGTGTCATACTTGGCGAGGAGCTGCAACTCCTTAGTTTTCCCAGTCCACCATTGGTTCTTGCATTTCCTAGTCCTTGTTTGTACCTCCACCATTGCTGATTTCATAGAATATTTCATAGAATTTACAGTGCAGAAGTACAGATTGATGAGTTCTCTTCTTTGCCTTGCTATTTACGTCAGTTTGCCATGAGCAGAGAGGTTTCCGCTTCTTGTCAATGAGACTTGGATGGTGTGGCCGTTTTCGTTAAACCAGTCTCGGTGTTTCATGGGCGGCACAGTAGCACAGTGGTTAGCACAGTTGCTTCACAGCTCCAGGGTTTGAGGTTCGATTCCCGGCTTGGGTCAGCGCCAGCCCTAGGGTTGCTGGTGCCCCGGGCAAGCTGAACTTCGCCGCCCTTGGGGGGGGGCGGGGCCGAGGGGGACCCGAGGGGGGCGGGGGGGCGGACCCGAGGGGGGGCGGGGGGGGCGGACCCGAGGGGGGGGGCGGGGGGGCGGACCCGAGGGGGGGGGGGCGGACCCGAGGGGGGGCGGACTGAGGGCGGGGGGGGGCGGACCCGAGGGGGGGGGGCGGGGGGAGCGGACCGAGCGGGGGAGCGGACCGAGCCGGGGGGGCCGCCCTGGGGGAGGGCGGCCACCGCGCATGCGCTGGTTGGCACCGGCCCAATTGCGCATGCGCGGGACCCGAGTCTCTGGCGCCCCCTAGCACATGGCGCCCCGGGCGACTGCCCGAGTTGCCGGCGCCTTGAGCCGGCCCTGGCTTGGGTCACTGTCTGTGTGGAATCTGCACGTTCTCCCCTTGTCTGCGTGGGTTTCCTCCGGGTGCTGTGGTTTCCTCCCACAGACCAAAGATGTGCAGCTTAGGTGGATTGGCCACGTTAAATCAATCTTAAAAAATGTTAGATGGGGTTAATGGGTCATGGGGATAGGGTGGAGGTGTGGGCTTAATTAGGGTGTTCTTTACAAGGGCCAGTGTAGACTTGATAGGCCGAATGGCCTCCTCCTCACTGTAAATTCCATGATTCTATGGTCTTGTAGCCAATAGTTTCTTCACAGTTTGAGATGACGGCTGTCTTCAGCTCTTTCCAGTTTTCCTCCACCCCATCAGAATGAACCTTTTGAGATTTTGCCTGCTGGTTCTTGGCAGGTTGAAAACGGAAAGTCTTGAGGTGCTCGTTGATGCTGACAGGGAGCTCTGAGAGTCGATTGACAAATTTGTTCTTGATGATGAAACCAATTCCATGTGTCCTGGGCTGATGCTCAGGTTTTCCTCTCTGGAAGCTCCCTCAGTTGCCCTTTGCCTGCTCTTTGGGTCTCTTGCAGGGCAGTTCACGGGAAACAAGGGCAGTTCTCCATTTCAGCCAATTGTTGTGCTCATTTTCTAGCGTATCTTTGATTTTCTGACCGCAGGTAGATGAACCTGCTGGATGCGTTTTCCAGCCATTTTAGGGCACCTTTTCTAGCCCGTTCCCCATGTGGAATGAGCAACTTGGATCCTGAAATGGACTGCTCAGTTATGTAGAAAGCTGTCCAAATGCTCTTCTGTTCCTATCCCAAGAGCAAAATGACTGAATCAAACTCCACCACCTACGTGCTAGTCCGAAGCTAGGGTCTTCCAGATCTCACAGTCCTGTCCCTGCCACCTCTCGCCGATCGCTGCAGGGTTTGTCTGTAAGGGGGATATGCTGGTTGCCTCTAGTTGATGCCTGGAGCTGAACATCTTTTAATGTGGATTTGCCGTTACACATCAGCAGGCACATGGGACGGGATTCTCTGTTTGAGAGATGTTCTCAGTCGGAGCTGGATTGCACCTGATTTGTGCTCCTGCAGGGAATCAGGAAGTGATTCCCAATCCTTAGCTATGCAATTCTTTGCATGGCAAGGATTGCGAGAGATTTCCTTGGGAATCCAGCTATTCAGCCACCATTTTGAGCGGGAAGCCCATTAGCGAGGCTGCCTCTCCCTCCTTACAATGTAATTTAGCCCCCCTTGGGATTTTCTAGGTCACACCCCTCTCCCCCAGGGGGTGTGGGGGTCACCCAACCATCTCCCCAGCACCCCCCCCACCAGAGATCTCCTAAAAAAGAGACTACCAAAGAGACCCCCTAAATAAAGAGACCACCGACCCAAACCTCCTAAATAAAGAGATTGCCCCAGAGACCCGCAGAAGAGAGACCCTGTCAGGAAGCCTCCAGAAAATAGACCCCTGTCTAACAGCACTTAACTCTGTTTGCAGTGTCAATCAAAGGTTGACTTTTATAAACATTGAAGTTAGATTACTTTAGAGTTACTCAACCGTGAAGGGAGATTAATGGAACAGTGTAGCCAGCTGTGTGTGTGTGGGATCTGTCAATCACAGCCTAGTAAAATCAATATCAAAGAGAAATGAATGAATGGTTTGCAGATCAAAGATCTGAGGGGATTTATGCACAGCTCACTGGTTTTTTTCTTCCAGGAATTGTCAGGTGCTGCTTTCTCTGCCTGAGCCAGAAGGTGTATGTCCAGGTGAGTGTTAAAGAAGTAATTTCTGACTTCCGGAGGTGTGGGTGTGCTGAGCAGTCGCATGCTGTCCCCTGGAATTTTCAACTTAAGGTATTTTTTTCAAAATATTTTCATTCTCCTCCTTTTTCACATTTTCATCGTATCTACAACAACAAATAAAACTTGGGTTCCTTTAACCCGAAAATTGACCACCAAACCAACAACCTCCGCCCCCGTGTCTTTGGGGGGGGGGGGGGGGGGTCTCTTCATTTAGGGGGTCTCTGGGGGGTCTCTTCATTTAGGAGGTCTGAATGAGGCGCTCTCTATTTTGGGGGTCTGTGTGGGGATCTCTTCATTTAGGTGGTGTGTACCGGATCTCTTTATTTAAGGTGTCCGTGGGGGGTCTCTTTATTTAGGGGTCTCTGTGGGGGAGGTGGTGGGGGAGAGTCTGGCAGTGGGCTGGGCAGGTCTCACCTTGTTGAGGGGGAGGGTGGCCCTCCAATGGACTTTGGGAGCAACTCCCTTAAAGAATTACCCATCGGCCTAGCGCAAGGTCCACCGCATCAAACACAGGCTTGTCTGGACCAACACCAAATCTCATCCCCGTCATTTCTGGCCCAGAGGACAGGAGAAATCGTGGACCCGGAGAATATGGTGTCTGGCCCATAAATAGGATGTAAATCGGTCTCAATGAACCCGCTAATGCAGGGCATGAACCTCGATCCCGACACCAGTGGAGTCCTGTTTTCTTCCGGTGCTGAATTCTCCATCGCATCGGGAACTCAACTACGATTGGTGCGAGGCGGAGAATCAAGCCAGTGGTCCGTGACAGAGGATAGGTCCAGTTCCAGTGGAATGGAAATCTCAACGTCTGGGGATCGCCTGACTTTTGCAGTCTTCATCCGCCATCACAGCTGTTGATGCCATCTGAGTAGCTTCCACCTTATCCACCGTTGAGAACTGGTTTTGGATTGAGTTTGTCTGGTTCCTCCCCTCCAACCTTATCATCATGGTGACCCTGCCAACAGTTTAAGACTCCTGATGGCATTGCTCTCGGAACCAACAGAACGTTCAAACCTCTCGAGCACGGCAAGGTGGAAATCCCAGGAAAGGACGTGGCGATCCAATATCATATCCAATCTGCGGGTGCCTCCTTGGGACACCTAAGGATGAGAGTCTTTGATGACATCGACATCTGTGCTGACACCAAGATCCGCATGTACAAAGCAGTCGTCCTCCCAACTTTTCTATACTGCGCAGAAACTTGGACTACGTACAGAAGCCACTTCAAGGTCCTGGAGGGGTACCATCAACGGTGCCTGAGACAGTTTCTCCACATCAGCTGGGAAGTGTACTAACATCAGCATCCTAGAAAGGGTCAAGGGCAGCAGCATCGAGGCCATGATCATCTGAAACCAACTCTGCTGGGCCGCCATGTGCTTAGGATGTCAGAGTCCTAATTGCCAAAGGAAATCTTCCTTGCCCAGCTCAAGGATGGATCCTGAACAAGAGGAAGACCAAGGAAGCATTTCAAAGACACCTCAAAAGCTTACCTCAAGAAAATGCATCATAGATGATAACGCCTGGGAGACCCTTTCTCAGAAATGACCGACTTGGAGGAACTTAAAGCGACATAATTCTTTGAGGACTCCCGACGTCAAAGGGAGGCCCAGACAAGGAATACCAGTAATCTAGAGTCCAAGGACCGACTGAACTTTCCAGAAACACCTGCCAAGTGTCCGGTCGAGGATCAAGCTCACCAGCTACGCAAGGACCCACAGAACCCATGACCAGCAACACAGAGTTTCTTAGGTGGACAATCATTCTTGTTAGCAAGTGATTGCCGAAGAAGAAGAAGAAGTAGAGGCGGAAAACCTCACAACCTTTAAAAAGTACGTGGATGAGCACTTGAAATGTCGTAACATTCAAGGTTATGGACCAAGTGCTGGAAAATAGGATTAGTGTAGATTTTGTGTAGTTTTGTCAATGCAGACTTGATGGGCTGAAGGGCCTCTTCTGTAATGTATGACTGAATAACTCTATGACTATGACCTGGAACTTTGTTTCTGTTTCCACTGGTGCTGCCTGACCTGCCAAGTGTTTGCAGAATTTTATATTTGTATTTTATATTTCCAGCCTCTGCAGTAGTTTACTTTTGATTGTTATGGACGTCAATGCAGGGCTTCCTCAGGATAAGTCATAGGCCCAACCATCTTCTGCTGCTTTATCAATGACCTTCCTTCCGTCATAAGGTCAGAAGTTTGGATGTTCGATATTGATTATGTATTGATCCTTATCATTTATGACTCGTCAGATACTGAAGCAGTCCGTGTCCACATGCGACAAGATTTCAACAAAATTTAGGCTGGGGTGGATTAGTGACAAGTAATATTCGCGCCACACAAGTACCAGGCAATGACATCTCCAACAAGAGAGAATATAACCATCTCCCTTTGACATTCAATAGCATTACCATCACTGAATCCCCCACGACCGATATCCTGGAGGTTGGCCAGAAACTGAACTGGACTAGCCACATAAATACTGTGGCTACCAGGGCAGGTCAGAGGCTAGGAATGCTGCGGCGAGTAACTCACCTCCTGACTCCCCAAAGCCTATCCATCGTCTGCAAAGCACAAGTCACGAATGTGATGGAACATTCTCCACTTTCCTGGTTGACTACTGCTCCAACAACACACAAGAAGCTCAAAATCATTCTGGGCAAGGTAGTCCAGTTGATTGGCACTCCATATATCGCCTTTAACAATCAATCCATCCACCACCAACACACAATGGCAACAATGAATACAATTAGGGCAGCACGGTGGCCTAGTGGTTAGCACAACCGCCTCACAGCGCTGAGGTCCCAGGTTCGATCCCGGCTCTGGGTCACTGTCCGTGTGGAGTTTGCATATTCTCCCCGTGTCTGCGTGGGTTTCGCCCCCACAACCCAAAAATGTGCAGAGTAGGTGGATTGGCCACGCTAAATTGTCCCTTAATTGGAAAAAATAATTGGGTAATCTAAATTTATAAAAAAAAAACAATGAATACAATGTACAAGGTGCAATGCAGGAACTCACCAAGGCTCTTCAGACAAACCCATGACCACTACCATCGAGAAGAACAAGGGCAGCAGGTACCTGGGAACACCACCTCCGGGATGTTCCCCTCCAAGTCACTCACCACCCTGACTTGGAAATATATCGCCTTTCCTTCACTGTCGCTGGGGGTCAAAATCCCTAACAGTATTGTGGGCGTACTTACACCACATGGACTGCAGCGGTTCAAGAAGGAAGCTCACCACCACCTTCTGAATGCCAACGAGCGATGGGCAATAGTTGTTGACCCACCAGTGACTCTCACATCCGAAAAAATAGTTTAAAAATGTACACTCGGGCCCTGGAATATAAGTTCTCTTTGGGGTTCCTCTGATTCAGAATATACATTATAACGGTGTCCCTCTAAGTTTATATTTTATACTTGTAAATTCTAAGGGCCTGCAATTAGTTGCAGGGTTTGGATCTGTGGTGTGATTGTGTTTTAAGGGCAGAACCTGACACACTTTGAGATTTACAATAAAATGCCCCTGTCTGATTTCCTAAGCACACAACTTTGGAATTAATTGAAGGCTGACATGCTCACCAACAGTGGTGAATTGGTCTTTCAGACTGTGCTATTGTGGCAGCCAGCAATAAATCTGGACTTTACGATAATATAAAACTGTAAGTGTGACATTATTGGTTATAAATTAGAAACTAAATCAGCCAGCCTGCCAAAGACCCATCTGTGGCCTAGTTCTGAGAACTATCTGATGCCATTTTTCACCCATTTTGAGCAGTAAAAAGTTTAATTTGCAGCAGTATTAAATTTTAAAGAATGATTACATACGCTGATCGTTTATTTGATGCATGTAAAATAAATCACAATGATGTTGTATTGGTTCTAACCCGCAGATATTCTCCTGATTCTGCCCCTCACAGCTGGGTGGTCATTAGGTAGATAGATGCTATCGCTGATGGAGAAAAATCTATCTCTATTTACTGGCAAAGAGTTTCTATCTGAAACACTGGGATCCGTTTTCTTCAGATAATCATGGTCCTGCTTTATATTTCAAACCTTTTCTATTTTTCCTTGTAAATCTGTAGATATTTTGATGCCCTTTTCATTCATTCTTTGATAAGGACACAGGGAGTCCACATCCAGTAAAATAAAGAAGTTTAATTTATTTACAAGTAAGGTATGTACACATCCCAGTGGATCCCGAGCGAGTCTCTTGCCAGTCAGTGCCTTATTGGCGACCTTTTATACATTGTTAAATGGAGGTCCCCCACCCTTCAGCAGAGGAGCCATAGGGAAGATAATCATTCCTGCCCCGTAATTCCTGCAGCGATATTTCAGATATCAATATACATGATCACTGTAATGACTGTATGTAAATGTAGTACAGAAATTTCAACACTAGATAGCTCACAGTCAGATACTATAAGAACTGATTTCCTGCCTTTTCTAAGTCAGATGATGATGTGATTCAGAACAGTGAACTTTTTCTTATGTTCTTATATCTATGCAATTCCTTGCCCAGTGAAGCAGTTGAGGCTCCTTCATTAAATGTTTTTAAGATAAAGATAGATAGTTTTTTGAAGAATAAATGGATTAAGGATTATGGTGTTTGGGCCGGAAAGTGGAGCTGAGTCCACAAAAGATCAGCCATGATCTCATTGACTGGCGGAACAGGCTCGAGGGGCCAGATGGCCTACTCCTGCTCTTAGTTCTTATGTTCTTATGTTCTTGAACAAGCAAGACACAGAATAGCTAGAGTGAGAGAAGTTAGAACTAGTTTGTTATAACAGTGTATAGTTACATAGTTATCTGTATTGTACTTTAATTCTTTATTGTTAGTTTAGCATTAAGTAAAAGGACTCACAGTTTATTATTTTATTATTCATTCAATAGTTCATCTTTCAACAAGAAGACTATTGGTCATTTTATCATCCTGGTGGATTCAAGAGTAATATATATATTTTAGATAAATCATTATTGAAAATATAACACGTCCCATGCGTGATAGTACACATTAATTGTCCCTTTTCTGGGCACCTGAACATGGCTCCCTTCGATTCCAGCTCTCATCTGTGCAAATATTTGCAAACTGAGATTAAATCAGAGGGATTGAGAAAGACCTGTGGATTCATCGCTGCACGTCAGACTGGAGAAAATGTGAAGCTATGTAGCAATATTAACCACTTTGACATTTTATTTTCATAGATTCTTTCATTCTTATTGATTCTAAGTTAGAGACTGCTGCATAGACTGCTCCTTGAACTGATATATTAAAGATCAGATTTAATGTTGGCTTTTTCCTGTATTTTAATATGCTTTTAAAAAAATCAATTCTCTCCAATTTTTCCTTCCCATTGACTCTTCACATTATCCATGTGTGAACGTGAATTTCCACAGACCGTTCAATATCATGGGGAGCGGAGGGCGGGCATCACACATAAGTCCTGCCCACATCCAATGTCCACCAGCTAACACTTCCAGCCAAGCTGGCTGGAAGCTGGCCAGGAGCAAGAACTCTGGATAACTTTCTTCTTCCTAATTTAGAACATCACCCAAAATTGTAATCCTGCTGCCATCATCCTGCTGATCATTTCAAAATGTCATCAGGAATTTTGAAATGACAGGAAACCAATTTGCAGGGACAATGATAAACCTGTAAAACTGTCGTAACATTGTCAAATCCCTCTGTGGTTTGGCTTCCATTCTAGTACTTTGTGTCTGTCCTCTCAGGAAAGCACCTTAGGAAATTTTCCGATGCTAAGGCATTAACTGGGACCCCCTTAATAGGGGGACCCCCCCACTGGGACCCCTTTTGATAGGAGATCCCCCACAGGAACCCTAGTAATCAGGAGACCCCCACAGGGACCCCCTAATGAGATAGACCCCACAGGGACACCCTAGCTAAGGATCCCCCATGGAGACCTCCTAACTAGATGGACCCCCCACATGGAATCCCTAACTAAAGGAACCGTTCATAGAAACCCCCTAACTAGAGGGACCCCCGCACAGGGACCCCCTAACTAGAGATCCACCCCATAGACCCCCCCAGAAAAAAACCCTGTCTGGAAGCTGGAGAGCAGTCCAGACGGGGACAGTAACAGAATGTACAGTTGTAACACTTACCTGGAAGCACCAGGTGTCCATTCCTGGAAAGTAAACAGCTGTGACCTATGTTTGAATTCTTCAGATCCATTAGCTGCGCGCTATTCATTAATTTCTAGTAGTGGGCAGTGATTGCCAGCTTCCACAAAACACCTCCAGCTTCAATTCATTATTAAGGGCAGCACCTCAGCATTGTGGATAGCACAATTGCTTCACAGCTCCAGGGTCCCAAGTTCGATTTCGACTTGGGTCACTGTCTGTGTGGAGTCTGCACATCCTCCCCGTGTGTGCGTGGGTTTCCTCCGGGTACTCTGGTTTCCTCCCACAGTCCAAAGATGTGCAGGTTGGGTGGATTGGCCATGCTAAATTGCCCTTAGTGTCCAAAATTCTATGATTAACCTAGGACAAAAGTTTGGCACAACATTGTGGGCCGAAGAGCCTGTTCAGTGCAGTATTTCTCTATAATCTATAATCTCCCCTCATGGGTGAGTGACTCTAAATGCTGAAACCCCAATGTTCACAAACATCAACCACATCGAAGAGAGGTAAGTGCATTCCAATCACTCAAGCGTGTGATTGCAATGCACTTACCGCATAAAAATGCAGTAAATCCCCTTATCAGAATCTGGTCATGTGACCAGAGCATATTTTTTTCATTGTTCTCAAAAATAGTTTCTGGTGGCTAGGCTATTGCCAAAGAATGGTGCCTTAATATCACAAATTCCGCACCCATTTTCTGGATTTCAACTCTGGAGTCAAAATTTCTTCAAAAGTATTGCAAAACTAGTTTAATTAATTATTTTGAGAAGGTCGGCTATTAACCACTGGAAAGGTATTTTGCATTTAATGACTTGTCAAAGAAATGCCCAAAAAGATCATTTACATTTTAATAACTTTTTCAAGACTTATCCAGACATGAAGATTAGCTCAGGAGGTCTTGTAGTTCCATATGCATTGCCAGGAAATAAACAGTCACCTGAACTCTCAACTCCATTTTGTTTTAAAGTGTCAATTTCAGGTTTCTGAGTTTAGTTGGTGTTAGTTTGCTTCTCATTTACAACCCACACCGCTGGCCAGCAGAAATGCAAAAAAGAGTCAAATGTGCTCTTTTGGGGCAGCAGGGTAGCATGGTGGTTAGCATAAATGCTTCACAGCTCCAGGGTCCCAGGTTCGATTCCCGGCTGGGTCACTGTCTGTGTGGAGTCTGCACGTCCTCCCCCTGTGTGCGTGGGTTTCCTCCGGGTGCTCCGGTTTCCTCCCACAGTCCAAAGATGTGCGGGTTAGGTGGATTGGCCATGCTAAATTGCCCGTAGTGTCCTAAAAAAAGTAAGGTTAAGGGGGGGGGGTTGTTGGGTTACGGGTATAGGGTGGATACGTGGGTTTGAGTAGGGTGATCATGACTCGGCACAACATTGAGGGCTGAAGGGCCTGTTCTGTGCTGTACTGTTCTATGTTCTATGTTCTATGTGCAGGGCTGTCCGTCAGTACACAAACTCTCCATTAGCAAGCCCTCAGCTGTGCCTCCACATGTCAGTGGCATGGTGGCACAGTGGTTAGCACTGCTGGTTCACAGAGCCAGGGACCCCGGTTCAATTCTGGCCTTGGGTCACTGTCTGTATGGAGTTTGTACATTCTCCCCGTGTCTGTGTGGGTTTACTCCGGGTGCTACCGTTTCCTCCCTCAGTCCAAAAATGTGCAGGTTAGGTGGATTGGCCATCCTAAATTAACTATTAGTATTCAAAGATGTGCAAGTTAGCTGAGGTTATGGGGATCAGGTAGGGAAACGGGCCAAGGTAGGGGACTCTTTCAGAGGGTCGGTGAAGACTCAATGGGCCAGATGGCCTCCTTCTCCACTGTAGGGATTCAATGGATTCAATGTTGACAAACAGAAACTAAATCCTGTGTGGCGCAAGGCTAAAGCTTTAGTGGAACTGAATTACCTTGTCCCATTCAGAGTTCTGATATGAGGGCCAAGCACACACATTTATTTTTGCACACAGAAGTTCGTTGGCTGTCAAGGGGTTGGGTACTAGTCAGAGTTTATGAACTGAGGTATCAAATTCCCACTTTCAACCTTGAAAACTTATCCCCTCTTAGCTGATTCATTTGCTGGTGAAACTTGGAAGTTAACTATGTCTTACCTTGCAGACAACTTTTCAATTCTAAATGAACTGAACCTCAAATTACAAGGGAAGATTGATGATTGGTTTTGGAACTGTGAAGAAGCCGATTCTTTCCAAAAGTCATTGAAAATTTGGCAAGTGCGAATGCAAAGCCAAAACTACTACATGTTCCCCACACTGCTATGACACATCGAAGAAAACAGTGTTAGTGAAGGAACTGTCAATAGACTGGCAAGCTTTATTCAGTTGCATCTGTCTGTGCTGATCAACTGCTTTTGTCGTTACTTTCCAGAGGAGATGTTCCAATGTTGAAAGGGAAGAGGTGGATGAAAAATCCCTTTGAGTTTGACACTCCAGAATCAATTATTAACTGACAGCTGACTCCAAATGAAGAAACTGAACTTCTGCACCTCACCTGTGACAGCACATTAAAAACATGGCACAAGTCAATGAGGCTGTCAGCATTCTGGGAATCGCATCTCCGAGGAGCATCCAGTGCTGAGTAAACCAAGCATTTTGTTGATGTTGCCTTTCACAACGACCTACATGTGCGAGATTGGATTTTCCATCTTCAGAAAGATGAAGACAGCACAAAGGAATTGGCTGAACCCAGCACCTGATATGCACATAGCCCTCTCCTCCTATGAACCTTATTGGAGTAAAATTGTGAGGACCAAGCAGGCTCACCTGTTGCACTAAAGGAAACAGAAAATGGTGGGTCATGAAGGTCGGTCGGCATAGGTCCTGACGATGGCTGGCTGATAAAAATGGGTCCCAGGCAAAAACGTTTTAAAAACACTGGTTTAATGCAAACTTGTGTGTTAAGGTTAAGAAACTGCATGTAAAGAAAAAGTTTAAATATTGTTTCCTTTTCTTGTCATAAAGATTATTTATAAAATACCGTAAACCCATTTCTTATATTATCACTCCCGGAATGAATCAATCTTTCTTCACAGCCTTAAAACTTTAAAATGTTACGCGTCTGGTTCAGTATCTTAGCCGTTGTTGAGGGCTGGCCAGGCATCCTTAACACTGTCTAAATATGTCATCTTTCCCGAACTTCTGCTACCAGGCTGCTGCTCAGCATATTGCTTTGTACTGCTTTGAACTCAACCATGGATGTAGAGATGGGGATCCTGATGTTTGAATAGCCCAGGATATCTATATATTTTTCCAAGGCTTGCACCCTGAAGAGGACACTCCAATTTCACTGCAGAGTGTTCAGAAACAGCAGTTATGAGTGATAGACCTAACTGGATTAGAATAGAGAATGGGTGCTAGACTGTCTTCCATGGTGGAGGGACTAGCATGTTCCACTAGTTAGCTACTGCCCACCTGAAGTGTGGAAGCCCCAATGACAAAGGTGCTGACCCTCCATGATCCATCTGCTTCATTGGGTGCTTGGAGTATCTACTCAACAAATGGATGGATCCACTGACCCAACAAAATAAACAAAGAAACAAGAAGAAAGAATATACCAACTTTTCAATTGGAAACCTGGAATATCTGGACTATGGGTGCCAGAGTGGCACAGTGGTTTGCACTGCTACCTCACAGTGCAGTGGCTCGCTAGCATGGGGGTTAGCACTATTGTATCACAGTGCCAGGGACCCAGGTTCTGTCCTTGGGTGACTGTCTGTCTGGAATTTGCATTTTTCCCCATCTCTGCGTGGGTTTCCTCCAGATGCTCCGGTTTCCTCCCAAGTCCAAAGATGTGCAGGTTAGGTAGATTGGCCATGCCAAATTGCCCCTTAGTCCAAAGATATATAGGTTAGGTGGGGTTATGGGGATATGGGGATAGGGTGGGTAGTAGGCCTAGGTAGGCAGCTCTTTCAGAGGAATGGTGAAGACTTAATGGGCCGAATGACCTCCTTCTGCACTATAGGATTTCTATTTGATGTGCACAGAACTAACAGTTGAATTGCAGCTGGTCACCCATTATCCACTTTATAAATAGAACTCACAAGCCCACTAATAACATTTGGAAGTCACTGAAAAGTAAAAAACCTGTCAAAATAAGTAAATATACTTGAAAGGCGTTTGAAAAACTATTATTCTCTTCATAAACTGATAAATCCATCAAAAGAAACAAACTTACAAATCCCTATGAGAGTGGTATAAACAAACTCTGCAGTACAGAATCAATTAGCGCCTTTGAAGGCAAGCAAAATCTCATGTATCTATCAAAATTTTCAAACAGCCAAACAGATAGCTAAGCTGTTCAATGAAGAATGAATGAGAGCAATGGGGATAACTTATACAATACTTTCTGGATCTCACACTGGATCAGTATTTCAATATTGTACAATGCAGCATAACATTTTATCCAGTGGACAGTGTTTTCTAATGCATCTGAAAACTTTTCCACTTTTGAAGTGTTGTTCTTTCACTTGACATCATGCTAATCATGAAAAGTAACAATGTTACCGGATTCCAATCACAGTACTATAATAATGTATTAGAAAACATAGATATAACGCAACTAACAGCATTTTATGATGAACTGTAAAGGAGACAACACCAGTTTTACTCATCTAACCAATCCTTGGTTCCTGCCTCCTTTCTACAGGTCAGATTCAGGAAAACAACCACCCGCTTTGCTCCAAATTACAGAAGTTCTGAAATAGCCCCTCCAGAATGGTGTGAGCAACGTCAAACCAGCTGTAAGTCAGCTTCCTGATCCACCATCTTTCCTGCTCTGCTGAAAATAGTAAGAAGTCTTACAACACCAGGTTAAAGTCCAACAGTTTTGTTTCAAACACTAGCTTTCGGAGCACCTGAGGAAGGAGCAGTGCTCCGAAAGCTAGTGTTTGAAACAAACCTGTTGGACTTTAACCTGGTGTTGTAAGACTTCTTACTGTGCTCACCCCAGTCCAAAGCCGGCATCGCCACATCATGGCTGCTGAAAATAGCCAGAGACAGAAATGAAAGGGGTGCTTCCACCTTCACCTCTCAGTGGCTGAATCTGTGATCCCAAAATGGGGCCACAAAATCTGCATTGGGTGTCCCTGGGAGGTGAATGGTCAGCCTGCCCCTGATCACAGCCAATAGACCTTTGCTATGTGTACATGTGTACCTCCTATTAGATAAGTATTGGATTGGAATACTGTGGTCTGCCTTGTCAAATGCCCTACCTGTCACCGCTCGCATCAGAATCTCATCAGAATTAGTCTTACTGAAAGCAATGTAGCAGACTGGTTTACTGTCATTAGCAGTGGACATATACATTTCTCGCCAAATTCCTATTTTTTTTTGCAGAGAGAAATTGCTTGAAACAATGCGCCTTTAAGAATTAATTACCCACAATTATATTCAATGAAAATGTAATCAGTTTCTTTGAGCCCACTACTGGTAATTTGTTCAGCTGCTTGTAGCTCACCATCTAATACCCAGAAAATCAATGCTCTGTATAATTATCTTGTTGAATACTACAAAGAATAAAAAGTAAATAATGTTTTCCTTACTTTCTGCAATTTCTCCATTTGTTTTCTCAGGAGAGATAGGTGCATTAAACACGAAGGACTTTCTTCAGCAAGTAATCTTCTTTCAACTTCTGCCATCTGTACTTCCACCTGTAGGATGGATCGTATGGAGGGAGGTTAAGACAGCTATTCTAGGAAATAACTCTCTGCAAAGCTCAGTCCTGGAACTTTGATCTTACACAAACAAGTATTTATTTATTTTTTTGAAAATATTTTATTTATGCATATATAAAATTTGAACCATTTTCAAGAGGAAAAATCAACAAAACAAATAACACCCAATCAATCAACAACCAAATTCAGCCAACGTGGCTTGCATACACAGTTCCCCAGTTCCCCTTTCCCACTAACTATTTTCCACCTCAAACAGCAACCCCCCCACACGCCTCCCTCTATCTCTTTACCCCTCCCCCCTTTCTGCTGACAGCTTAATTTTTCCCAAAGAAGTCAATAAACGGCTGCCACCTCCGGGCGAACCCTAACATCGATCCTCTCAGGGCGAACTTGATCTTTTCGAGCTTGAGAAACCCGGCCATGCCACCAACCCATACCCCCGTTTTTGGGGGCTCAGCGTCTCTCCACGCCAACAAGATCTGTCCCTGGGCTACCTTGGAGGCAAAGACTAAGACATCAGCCTCTCCCGCCCCCCCCCCCCCCCCCCGGACTCCCGGGTCTTCTGACAAAAATCCTCATCTCTTGACTCGGAACCACCCGTTCCTTTAATACCTTGGACTTGACATCAGCAAATCCCAACCAAAATCACTTGTGCCTCCGACATATCCAAAACATGTGGACATGATTTTCAGGCCCTCCTGCACACCGCCCACACCTATTCTTCACCCCTTCAAAGAACCTGCTCATAGGCACCCTGTGGACCACCTTAAACTGTATCAGGCCAAGCCTGGCAAACGACGAGGACCCGTTGACTTTACTCAGGGCATCTTCCCACAATCCTGCCTCTAATTCCCTGACCAATTCTCCTTCCCACTTTCACTTCCCCTCCCCTATCCGAGCCCCCTCCCATTCCATGAGCTCTATAAATTTCCGAGACCTTCCCCTCCCCCACTCCCATTTTCGACACGACCTTGTCCTGTATCCCCTGGGGTGGCAGGCACGGAAAGGTCGAAACCTGCCTCCGCACAAAGTCCCTCGCCTGCAGGTCGCAGAACACATTCCCACTGGGTAACTCAAACTCTTCCTCCAAATCCTCCAAGCACGGAAAGCTGCCATCGATAAACAGGTCCCCAAACCGCTCGATCCCAGCTCGCTGCCACCTCCAAAACCCCCCATCAAGCCCCCCACCGGGCAAATCGGTGGTTTCCACAGATAGGTGACCATACCGATGCCCCCTCCACTCCCGTATGCTTCCACCACTATCTCCATACCTTTAAGGCCGCCACTACCACCAGGCTTGAGGAGTACTGTGCCAGCGAGAATGGCAGAGGTGCCGTTACCAGTGCCCCTAAACTTGTGAACCTACATGAGGCCGCCTCCACCCCATCCCATCGACCCTACTCCAACAGCACCTTCTTCACTCACAGGGATTTACTTGCCCACATAAACCCAGAGATCACCGGATTCACTCTCTTAAAGAAAGCCTTAGGGATAAAAATGAAATGGAAATTAAATGAAAATCGCTTATTGTCACAAGTAGGCTTCAAGTGAAGTTACTGTGAAAAGCCCCTAGTTGCCATATTCTGGCGCCTGTTCGGGGAGGCTGGTACAGGAATTGAACCATGCTGCTGGCCTGCCTTGGTCTGCTTTAAAAGCCAGTTCTTTAGCCCTGTGCTAAACCAGCCCCTGTAAAATAGGCAGGCAGTGAAATACAAACAAAAACCTCGGGAGAATCGTCATCTTTACCGTCTGCACCCTCTCTGCCAGTGACAGCGGGAGCGTATCCCAACTTCTGATGTCCCCTTTCATCTGTTCCACCAACCGAGCCAAATTCAGCTTTTATAGTTGCTCCCACTCCCGAGCACCTGGATACCCAAATACCGAAAACTCCCACCCACCACCTTGAATGGCATCTCCCCCAAACTCATCTCTTGTCCCCTTGCTTGAATCACAAATGCCTCGCTTTTGCCCATATTCAATTGGTAGCCCTGGCCGAATTCCCCTTGGATCTCCATAATCTCTCCAATCCCCCCCCCCCAACAGGTGAGAAATATACAAAAGCAGGGCAGCATGGTGGCGCACTGGTAGCACTGCTGCATCACGGCGCCGAGGTCCTAGGTTCGATCCCGACCCAGGGTCACTGGCCGTGTGGAGTTTGCACATTCTCCCATGCTTGCGTGGGTTTCACCCCACAGCCCAAAAATGTGCTGGGTAGGTGGATTGGCCACACTAAATTGCCCCTTAATTGCAAAAAATGAATTGGGTACTCTAAATTTATTTTAAAAAACAGGCCGTCCGCATATAGCTCCACCAGCCCCGTACTATCCCCTGCCAGTTCTTCGATGCTCTCAATGACATCGCCAATGGCTCTACGGCCAAGGTAAACAACAGTGGGAAGAGTGCACACCCCTGCCTCGGCCCTGGTGCAGCCTAAAATAATCTGAGCTCACCCGTGCCTGGTACAGCAACCGACCCATACCACAAACCCTGCCCAAGCCCAAACCGCCCCTGGGCATCCCACAAATACTCCCACTCCACCCAATCAAAGGCCTTTACTGCATCCATGGCGACCACCATCTCCACCTCTCTTCCGTCGGAGGGCATCATAATCATATTTAACAGCCTTCTACCATTCGTCGCTAAATGCCTCCCCTTCACAAACCCTGTCTGGCCCTCCCCTATCACCAATCCTCTATTTCTGAGGTCAAGATCTTGGCTAGCATCTACATTTAGAAGGGCCATTGGTCTGTACGACCCACATTGTTCTGGGTACTTTTCCCACTTCAGCATGAGAAAAATCGAGGCCTGTGACATCGTTGCGGGGAGTACCCCTCACTCCCTCGCCTCATTAAACGCCCTTACTAGCAGGTGCCCCAGCACTCCTGAAAACCTTTTATAAAACTCCACTGGGTACCCGTCTGTCCCCGGGGCCTTGCCCTACTGCATCGCCTCCAGCCCCTCCACCACTTGCACCAGCCCAATTAGGGCCCCTAGCTCCTCCAGCAGCTCTTCTTCCACCCTTGGAAACTCCAGTCCCTCCAAAAAACACCTCATCCCCTCCACCCTGGCTGGGGCTTCCGACTCATATAGAAGTCCCTAAACCCACCGTTCACCCCCACTGGGTCCGAGATCATATTCCCAATCTCCCTCGCCGCCTCCGGTTTCCTCAGCTAGTGTGCTAGCATCCTACTAGCCTTCTCCCCATATTTGTACAGTGCCCCTCCTCGCCTTTCTCAACTGCCCCACCACCTTCCCTGTAGATAGCAACCCAAATTCGACCTACAGCTTCTGCTGCTCCTTCGACAAACCCACCTCTGGTGCCGCAAGTACCTCCTGTCCACCTGGAGAACTTCCCTCACTAACCTATCCATCTCCGCCCACTGCGTTTTCTCCCTGTGTGCCCGTATCACTATAAACTCCCCTCTCACCACTGCCTTCAATGCCTCCCATACCGTAGCCGCCAAAACTTCTCCCTTATCACTTATCTCCATGTGCCTCCGAATGGCTTCCCTCACCCACTGACACACCCCCTCCTCAGCTAACAGCCCTACATCTAATCTCCGGTGGAGTGCTCAGTGAGGGGCATGATCTGACACCACTATAGCCTCGTATTCAATGTCCACCACCCCCGCCACAATGTCCTATCCAGAACGAAAAAGTCAATTCGGGATTACACATTGTGCACATGGGAAAAGAATGAGTACTCTTTCACTTTCGGCCACTCAAACCTCCACGGATCAACCCACCCTATATGTTCCATAAATCCCTTTAGTTCCTTCGTAGCTGCCGACACCCCCCTGTCCTCGAACCCGTCCCATCCAGTCTTGGATCATTAACCGTATTAAAGTACCCCCCCATAATCAGCCGATGCATGTCCAGATCAGGGATCTTCCCCAATATCAACCTCATGAACTCCCAGTTCGGCGCATGAATGTTCACCAGCACCACCGGCATCCCATCCAGCTTCCCGCTCACCATAGCTTATCTGTCCCCCGGGTCCGTTACTATACTTCTCACTTCGAATGCCATCCGCTTGTTAATCAAGATCACCAACCCCCCTTGTTTTGGAATCTAGCCCCGAATGGAATACCTGCCCTACCCATCCCTTCCTCAGCCGAGTCTGATCTACCATCCTCTGCTGTGTCTCCTGCATCATTGCCTTTAAACTTTTCCAATGTGCGAACACACGAGCCCTCTTGGCTAGCCACGCTAAATTGCCCCTTAATTGCAAAAAATGAATTGCGTCCTCTAAATTTGTAAAAAAATATATATATATTTTCATCCCCACGTTCACTTCCCTTTATGGTATAGTTTTTTATCCTCTCTCCGTAATCTCCACCAGCCCCTCAAACTCCCAGAACTTTCCATTGCTTCACTGCCTTACCCTCTCACTAATGGTGGCCGTGAGCTCTCCAGCTTCCACGCCCTGGAATTCATTCCCTCTTCTTTTTGTTTTAGAAAGACTGAGAACTAAAGGACGCAGATTTGTCTACATTCTGTGAAGAACCATGAGGTGTTTTTCCTCAATCAACAAGTGTTCAATAAGTGAAAGATGTCACTGATGATGCATATTTCTCCTTAAAACCTTTACTAAAAGGAATGACTCGAAACCTTTACATGTGGCATCATCAAGCAGCACTGAATATAATTGTTTTTCCCAAGATGGATGGTCCGATTTTTCTACGTGGATTCAGAATAATTCATCTAATTAAATCCAGTGGCAGGATATCTTGTACATTAATTTTGTAACTCTGACTGAAGGAACATTTTTCGTCGAAAATCAAAAACTAGACCGATAATCATAATTAAACCTTTAGAAATTCTACCCAGATCAGATAAGCTTCTTTCTCACATGGATACTGAAGATAACTATACTCAAAAGAGAACAAGAAGCTGGCCCAACACCCTGGCCAAAGTGATTCTTCGGCAAAGAACATTAAAAACTGATTAACTACTCACCTCTGTCATTGCTGCTTGTGGGATCAAAGAATTATGTTTGCTTTGCAATTGACTGCTGCTGAGTAACTGGCATTTCACACACTCCTGGGGTTTATTTCCGACTGAATCTGATCCTGGTGTGCTATGTTAATGCACCAGAGTCATGCAAACTTGTGAACATGGGAATGGGAGGGGGCCATTTAGCTCTCGAGCCTGTTCTGCCATTCAATGAGATCAAGGTTAATCTGCAATCTCACTCCATATAAATCCGCAATCACCAGCACACCCCCCCCCCCCCCCTTTCTCATATCCCTGAACAGAAACCTACCAATTTGCAGTTTGTCTAACCTTGATCGTCAATTAATTCTTGGAATCACTGTATTATTCTGGTAAATCTGTACTCCATCCAATTCCAATAAATTCTTTCTAAGGTGTTGCGCTCAGAACCCTCGAAGTACTTCAGCTATGGGCTAACCAGGACTTTGTACAGCTGTAGCATGTTTTCTAATACTTGTATTCTAGCCCGTGTCTGCGTGGGTTTCCTCCGGGTGCTCCGGTTTCCTCCCAGAAGTCCCAAAAGACATGCTGTTAGGTGAATTGGACATTCTGAATTCTCCCTCGGTGTACCCGAACAGGTGCCGGAATGTGGCGACTAGGGGCTTTTCACGGTAACTTCATTGCAGTGTTAATGTAAGCCTACTTGTGACAATAAAGATTATTAGTCTTCTGGATAGTAAAGCCAGCATTGCATTAGCTTTTGTGATTATTTTCTGCAGCAGTTCATGACATTTATTTTTATATAAATTTAGATTACCCAATTATTTATTCCAATTAAGGGACAATTTAGCGTGGCCAATCCACCTACTCTGCACATTTTTGGGTTGTGGGGGTGAAACCCACGCAGACATGGGGAGAATATGCAAACTCCACACGACCCAGAGCCGGGATCGAACCTGGGACCTCAGCGCCGTGAGGCGGTTGTGCTAACCACTAGGCCACCGTGCTGCCCTAGTTCATGACATTTTAAAGATCTCTGCAACTATACTTCCAAGTCTCTGTGGACCGCCATTGTTTCGAGGTCTTCACCATTTGGAAAGTACCCTCTGTCTTTTTTTACACTAAAAGTGGATGACTTCACATTTGTCTCAATTGAAATCCAGTTGCCACAGTTTTGCCCAATCACTTAATCTAGTAATACAGCTTTGTAATATTACCCTTCCACCTATACCGCTGATCAACTTTGATATGTGGCTTTAGGATAGTGGCATGTGAGGAGAGGACGCACATGAGGCAACTCCCACCAGGATCCTCGTTTTAAAGTCCTTTTTGACCGGGTCTTTGGAGAAACTTTTGCAAAAGAAGACATTTTTAGTTGAATATACAGGTGCCATTCCAATGCCAAAAAAAGGCAGTCAGCAACCCACAGAAGGGAATTTGTCGACTGATTTGGAGGCATTGTGCAGCTCCTCCATGGAGAAAATGGCGGCGGCTGCGTCACTGATGGCGGCCTCCCTGATAAAGTGGATATGTTCGCTAGTATGCTGGCGAAAGAATTCAACATCCACTTTAATGTGCATATTCCTGAGGTACCCAAGGCATGGGATCAATCTCCCTTGCCTTGGAGACCTCGGGTAAGCACCATTCAGCACTGGGCTCTACAAACTGAGACTAGATGGAATGGCACCCATGGGGGTCTCCCATTGGATTGGAGGCCCCTAGGTGCATGTCCTTTTGGACCCTGGCATTGCTGCCGCCACCTGGGCACCCTGGAAGTGCCACTTGGGTGCCAGCCTGTCACTACCAAGGTGCTCAGGTGGCACTGCCAGCTGGCAGGGGAATGCCAGGGTGCCAGGTTGGTGGTGCCAAGCTGCTATTTTCTCTGTGGTGGCGATTGGACTGGTGTTGCCCTGTGAGGGTGTTTGGGGGGGGGGGGGGGTGGGTGGTCACATTGGGGGCCTTATAGTTGGGATGCCACTTAAAAATGGCATCCCAATCTCTCACGGCACTGAGGATTTCCAGCGAGCGGAGTTCCAAAGTGCACAAAACTGGGCTTTATGCAGCCTTGGCCATGCATTAGTGGTGCACAGCATGGATTTGTGAAGGGGCGGTCGTGCCTCACTAATCTGATTGAGTTCCTCAAGGAAGTGACAATAATGACAGATGAGGGAAAGACAGTAGATGTTGTATACATGGACTTTAGTAAAGCCTTTGACTAGGTACCTCATGGTAGACTGGTACAAAAGGTGAAGTCACATGGGATCAGAGGAGAGTTGGCAAGTTGAATACAGAACTGGCTTGGGTACAGAAGACAGAGGGTAGCAGTAGAAGGGTGCTTTTCTGAATGGAAGGCTGTGACTAACGGCATTCCACAGGGATCAGTTCTGGGGCCTTTGTTTTTCGTGGTATACATAAATGATTTGGAAGAAAATGTAACTGGTCTGATTAGTAAATTTGCAGATGTCACAAAAATTGGTGGAGTTGCGGATAGTGAAAAGGATTGTCAGAGGATGCAGCAGGATATAAACTGGTTGGAGTATTGGGCGGAGAAATGGCAGATGGACTTTAATCCTGACAAGTGTGAGGTAATGCACTTTAAAAGATCCATTGCATGAAGGAATTACACAATAAATAATAGAACTCTTGCGAGTACTGACAGGCAGAGAGATCTGGGCGTGCATGTCCTCCGGTCACTGAAAGTGCAATGCATGTGGATAAGGTGGTCAAGAAGGCATGCGGAATGCTGGCCTTCATCGGTCGGGGCATTGAATATAAAAATTGGCAAGTCATGTTGCAGTTGTACAGGACCTTAGTTAGGCCTCATTTGGAATATTGTGTACAATTCTGGTCACCACACAACCATAAGGATGTGGATGCTTTGCAGTGGGTATAGAAATGGTTCACTTGGATGTTGCCTGGTATGGAGGGCATTAGCTATGAGGAGAGGTTAGATAAACACAGTCTGTTCTCACTGGAATGACAGAGGTTGAGAGGCGACCTGATAGAGGTCTACAAGATTATTAGTAGCATGGACAGAGTGGATAGTCAGATGCTCTTTCCAAGTACTAGGGGACATAGGTTTAAAGTGCATGGGGAAAAGTTTAGAACAGCTGTACGAGGCAAGTTTTTTACACAGAGGGTGGTAAATATATTGAACACGCTGCCTGGGGAGGTGGTGGGAGCAGGTACGATAGCGACATTTAAGGGGCATCTGGACAAAGATATGAATAGGGTGGGAATGGAAGGATATGGACTACATAAGTGCATATGGTTTTAGTTTAGGCAGTTACATGGTCGGCACAGACTTGGAGGGCCGAAGGGCCTGTTCCTGTGCTGTATTATTCTTTGTTCTTTTTCCCCGCTAGGCCCCCAATTTAAAGCGTGTGGCTTTTTATAGCCATGTGTTTCTCGGCGCTGCGGGTGCTGGGAAACACGCAGTAAACACGCTCACTACGGGACTTTATTTCCTTTTAGTTAATCACGCCCAGAATCTCCAATGGTTTTGTCACCCTTGCCTGTACTTATTTAAAGTTGTGACTTAAGATTGGAACAGGTGGGGTCAATGAGCCATGGCATTGTCACAACAGTCCAAATTCTGTACGTGATGTCTACATGAATGGGAAAGGGAAGGCAAGTGTCACAAGTACATATGCGCAAAATGAGGGCGAGATCTAATTCCTGACTGGACAAATTGCCTGGCTGACTGCGGCTCTAACAGCATCCAAGAGACTCAACACCATCCAGGGAAAAGCAACCCACTATATTAACACCTCACCCTTCACCATTCGCTCCCTCCACCACAGATACACAGTGGCAACATCATGTACCATATACAAGATACACTGCAACAACTCACTATGGCCCCTTTGACAGCACCTCCCAGGCCTGCGACTGCTTCCAGCTAGAAGGACAAAGGCATCAGCTGCATGGAACACCACCACTTGCAAGTTCCCCTCCAATCCACAGACCATTCTGAGTTGAAAATATATTGCCGTACCTTCACTGGGCGGAATTCTCCGCTCCCCACGTGGCGTGGGAGAATCGTGGGAGGGCCTCCCGACATTTTTTACGCCCCCCTGGCGCCCCCAGCGATTCTCCCCCCCCCCGACTCGGAAAAATCGCCGCTCGGCGTTTTTCACGGTGAACGGCGATTCTCCGAGCCCGATGGGCCGAGCGGCTGGCCCTTCACGCCCGTTTCACCACGGCAGCAACCACATCTGGTCACTGCATTCGTGAAACGGGCGCCAGATGCCTGTTTGGGGCATCTGGGGGCCCGATTTGGACGGGAGCACCACGAATGTGCTCTGGAGGGGACAGGCCCATGATCGGTGCCCACCGATCATCGGGCCAGCGTCCAACACGGACGCACACTTTCCCCTCCGCCGCCCGGCAAGATCAAGCCGCCACGTCTTGCCGGGCGGCGGTGGAGAAAGACGGCACTACGCATGCGCGGGTTCGTGCCGTCTGCGCGCTGATGTCATCCGTGCATGCGTGGGTTGGAACCGGCAACCCGTGCATGCGCGGATGACATCAGAAAAGCGCTGTTTCCACGTCATTTCCGGCGTGACGAGGTCGCGGCCGGGAACGACGGGGGCCCGCTCCTAGCCCCCCAGGTGGGGGTGAATTAGGTGCGGGGAGCGGGCCCCGAGGCCATCGTGAACCTCGGCCGATTTCATGACGGCCATCCCGATTTTTATCGGGAGCGGAGAATAAATCCTGGAACTCCTTCCCGAAAAGTACAGTGGGTGTATCTACATAACTAACTGCAGCGGTTTAAGAAGGCAGCTCACCACCGACTTTTCAAAGGAAAATAGGGACGGGCAATAAATGCTGGCCTCAATTGCCTGTGACACTCACATTCCTTGAATTAATATGATCAAAAATAACCACTGCACCGCGATTGAGCCTCCCTCCTCCAGATCAGCCTGTTTTTACAATAAATATGCCAGTCTTTAAACTGATCGATCTTCCTCTCACACTCCCTCTCACCATGCCTGATGCGTGTTATAGAGCCAGGGATAAGTCGCACCTGGATAGTACTGCACATTCTGGCTCCCTAAAACCTACTTGTGAAATGAAATTGCAGAATGGATTGCCAGCTGCTTTCAAGACAGAAAATAGAGAGTAGGAATAAAGGGTAATTATTCAGAGTTACAGAAGGTAGGAAGTGTAAGAAGTGCACAAGGAGCTGATTGATTACGTCTGAGTGAGACGGAGGCTGTGAGTAGCAAATTAAGTTCTTCTGGGAATTCAGTGCCTGGAGGAAAGAGGTGCTTTATTTAAGGTTTACTGCAACTCACAATGTATGTTAAGTATTCATTGGATTTATCAGTACTAGTGCGGTTTAACAATAGTCGTAAAGTTTATTGAGTTGGTCATAGAATCATAGAATTTATAGTGCAGAAGGAGTTCGTTCAGCCGTTCGAGTTTGCACCGGCACTTGGAAAGAGCACCCTACCCAAGCCCACACCTCCACCCTATCCCCATAACCCAGTAACCCCACCCCACCTTTTTCGACATTAAGGGCAATTTAGCGTGGCCAATCCATCTAACCTGCACGTCTTTGGATTGTGGGAGGAAACCGGAGCACCCGGAGGAAACCCACGCAGACACAGGGAGAACGTGCAGATATGTGGTGGTACCTCCTTTGGAACCTTTGCAGGTCCCCTTTTTCAATCAAGTACTTCCCCAACCTACCATGCCCCCTCTCCAAACAATATTTTTTACGTTATTCGTATTAAGAAGCTGTTGGGGTGGATTCTCCATTGCCTGACCTGGTAAAGGGTTTCCCAATCCGGCAGAGCAGATGGTTGGCCGGAAAATGGAATCAGCGCCCTTCCAATGCTCCAGACCTCCGCCTCTCCGGCTGGCACGGATCTGCGGCTGCGGTCCTGGTGGGGGACGGGGGAAATCTGACTCCGGTGGCGGGCCTCAGCGGTGGCCAGGCCTGCGATCAGTGGCCACCGATCGGTGGGCCATCGCAATCTGGAGGGGGGGGGGGGGGGGGGGTGGGCCCACCTTACTCAGTGCGGGCCCGCTGTGTGGCTCCACCATGTGGCCCGCCACGCACATGCGCGGACCCGAGTTAAGGCCAACTAAAATTAACGTACGTATATCAAAGTAAAATAAAGTTAATGTAAATGAAGTAAAAATCAGGGGCTGGATTCTCCGCTGTCCGATTCTACATTGTGGCAGCAAAGCATCCACGCCCGGTGATTTCCCGACTGCGTGGGGCTGCCCACAGTGGGAAACCCCATTGGCTGGCTGGTGGGATGGAGAATCCCATTGCCGGCGAAGGCACAACAACGCCAGAAAACTGGTGCGGCGGGACATAGAATCCGCCCAAGATGTGGCAAGGCAGCTCAGTCATGTGAAATGTGTGTCCTGCAGTATGTGGGGAGCCATGGGTTCGTAATAAGTGACATAAGACCATAGGAAATTAGAATGGGAGCAGCCATTTAGCCCCTCGAGTCTGCTCCGAGGTGAAGGAAGTGTCAGCAGCTGTAGAATCTTGAGCTCTAGGTTTCAGTGCTCAAGCGACGGCTGGAGTCACTGTGACATATCCATGGCGTTTCCCGACCCACCTTGGCTGGTGCCAGCAGAGGATCCCACTGTAAATCCACGCCGTGTAAAGATAGGTTTTGGGCCTCCCGCTGAATTATTTCCCCCTCCTCCCACCCGCCATTGAACCCACCTGAGGTACTTGGGAAAATTCCAGTCCTAGGAAATTAAGCTTGGCAAGTGGATGAAGAAGCAGTGAGTGACCATTTTGAAGATAGTGAACACAATACAGTTAAATTTAGCATCCTTATAGAAAAGGACAAAATAGAACTTGAGTAAAAGTTTTTAAATTGGGGGAAGTCAAATTTTACAAAGCTGAGAGATGAACTGGAGGAAGTGGATTGGATACGGCTACTGGAAGGAGATCAGTGGGAGGCAGTCAAAAGTAAGATTCTATGGAGACAAAATTAATCCTTTAAAATGTATGGAGGAGTTTAAAAATACTGGGGTTGAAGTAAAAAAATGAAATCTAGAAAGCAAATAGAGGATACGAAAGAACATTGAAGGGTAAAATCAAGGAAAACCCAAAGATGTTGCATGAGAACACTGAGAGCAAGAGGATAACTAAGGAAAAGATAAGCTGCGGGATTCTCCGCTGGCGGGATCCTCCACCCCTCCGGCCGACAGCGTGAGGTGGGCCACAATGGGAAACCCTATTGGCCGGCTGCGGGAATGGAGAATCCAGCTGCCAGCGAGGGTGCGCCGTGCAGGAAAATGGGGCTTGCAGGATGGAGAATCCAGCCCAGGGACTATCAGAGATGGACATGGTAACTTGTGCGTTGAAGCTGAACATGTTGGCAGGGTTCTCAATGAGTATTTTGTCTCTGCCTTTACTAAGGAGAGGGATGATACAAACATTCTAGTTGAAGTCGAGGAGTGTGAAATATTAGATAGAATGAACATAAAGACAGAGGAAGCACTGGAGGTGCTGTCATTGTGAAGTGGATAAATCGCAAGGGCCGGATGCACTGTATCCCAGGCTGTTAAAGGAAGCCCGGAAGGAAATAGCAGATTCCCTGATTATCATATTTCAACCTGCGCTAGATACAGGCAAGGTGCCAGAGGATTGGAGGTCTGCGATTGTAATAATAATAATCCCTTATTGTCACAAGTTGGCTTCAATGAAGTTACTGTAAAAAAGCCCCTAGTTGCCACATTCTGGTGCCTGTTCGGGGAGGCCGGTACGGGAATTGAACCCGCGCTGCTGGCCTTGTTCTGCATTACAAGCCAGCTGTTTAGCCCACTGTGCTAAACCAGCCCCTAATGGTGTCACATTGTAAATGTTGGACAGACTTGGCTTGTTTCCATTGGAGTTTAGAAGAGTGAGGAGTGATTTGATTGAAGTATATACGATCCTAAGTGATCTCAACAGAGTCAACGTGGAAAGGGTGTTTCCTCTTGTGCGTGAGTCGAGAACTAGGGGTCACTCTTTTAAAATTAGCAGTTGCTCTTTTAGGACTGAGATGAAGGGAATTTTTTCTTTCAGAGGGTTATGTGACTATGAAACTCTACCTCAGAAGGCGGAGGAGGCTGGGTCACTGAATATTTTTAAGGTAGAGGTGGATAGAATCTTCTCAAGCAAGAGAATCAAAGGTTATTGCGGGAGATGGGGATTGTGGCACTCGAAACACAAACAGATCAGCCAAGGGGCTGAATGGCCTACTTCTGTTCCTATTTCGTATGTTCATAGGTTTATAAAATGCGCGAGAGATAGGCCAAATAATGATAGACTGGTCAGACTGCCTTTCCCAGTTGGTACATTATTAGAATGCTGAAAGCTAGGATACACCTTCACTTAGAAAGGCACAGATTAATCAGGGAAAGGCAGCATGGTTTTGCTGAGGGAAAGGGAAGGTGGTGGTGGTGTATTGGCATTGTCACTGCACTGGCAAACCAGGGACCCAGAGCAATGTTCCGGGGTCCCAGGTTCAAGTGCCGCCACTGCAATTGGTGAAATTTGAATTCAATAAAATAAATCTGGAATTAAAAGTCTAATGACGACTATGAAACCATTGTCGATTGTTATAAAAACCCATCTGGTTCACTAATGCCCTTTAGGGAAGGAAATCTCTCATCCTTATCTGGTCTGGCCCACATGTTGCGCTAGATCCACAGCAATGTGGTTGACTCTTCACTGCCCCCTCAAGGGCAATTAGGGATGGATAATAAATGCTGGCATAGCCTGTGACGCCCACGTTCTATGAACGAATAAAAGAAGTCATACCTTACTAGGTTAATTAAAACTTTTGAGGAAGTGACAAGGAGGGTTGATGAGGGAAGTGCAGTGGATATTCTCTGCATGGATTTCAGTAAGACATTTGACAAGGTTCCACATGGCAGACTGGTGGGAAAAGTAAAAGCCCATTGAATACAGCGGAAGGTGACAGGTTGGATCCAAAAATGGCTTAGCGACAGGAAACAAAGGTCGATGGATGTTTTTGCTCATTGAAATTGGTTTTCAATGGTGTTCCACAGGGCTCAGTGTTGGAGCCCACTCTGTTTGTTGTATATATTAACCATTTGGACTTAAATGTGTGTGGTATGTTAGGAAATTTGCAGACAACGCAAAACCGGCCATGTAGTTGATGTGAAGAGTTGATTGACTCCAGAATTATATCAATAGTTTGGTTGGATAGGGGGAAAAGTGGCAACTGGAATTCAATCTGGAGAAGTGTGAGGTTATGTTTCTGGAGAGGGTCCACAAGGGAAGGAATATTTAACAAATGGGGGTGTCTTGAGAGGGGTTGAGGAAATAAGAGACCTTGAGATGTATGCCCGCAATTCCCTGAAGATGACAGGATAAAGAAAGCAGATGGAATGCTTTCCTTTATTGGACAAGGTATTGAACACAAATCAGGGATCCAATAATAGAAGTATATAAAATGCTAGTTAGGGCCAAAGCTGTCACTGCATTACAGAAAGGACATAAGTGCTCTGGAGACAGAGGGGATTTACAAAAATATTGCCAGGGCTTGAAAATTTCAGCTATGGGGAGGCAATACGCAGGTTAAGGTTGTTTTCCATAGAATAGAGGAGGCTGAAGGGTGACTTGTTTGAGGTTAAAGAATTATGAGGGGCTTAGTTAGAGTAGACAGGAAAGACTTGTTTCGCCTAACGGAGATGTCTTGCCTAATGGAGATGTCAATGACTAGGTGGGGGGGGGGGGGGGGCAGGAACAGATTTAAAGTGATCAGTTGAAGGATTAGATGCAATATTTTTCCAGCCAGCACAGACATTTTGGGCTGAATGGCCTCTTTCTGTGCCATAACTTTTTTATGGTTCTATTTTGTTGCACAAAGGTCAGACACTGCTGTTACAATTTACGTCGCCCATTTAGATTTGGAAACAAAACATAAATTTGCCACAAATTCCAGACTTCGGTCACTATCTGTGTAGAGTTTGCACATTCTCTCTGTGTCTGCTTGGGTTTCCTCCTGGTGCTCCGGTTTCCTCCCACAGTCCAAAGATGTTAGGTGGACTGACCATGATAAATCAGCCCTTCGTGCCCAGGGATGTGCGCATTAGGTTATGGAGCTACGGGGTAGGGCAGAGTGGATAGATGAGTGGAGCGGCACGGTGGCACAGTGGTTAGCACTGCTGCCTCACAGCTCCAGGGACCCGGGTTCAATTCCCGCATCGGGTGACTGTCTGTGTGGAGTTTGTACTTTCTCCCTGCATATGCCGTGGGCTTCCTCCGGGTGCTCCGATTTCCTCCCACAGTCCAAAGATGTGCCAGTTAGGTGGATTCAGAATGTCCAAATTGCCTAAGGTTATGGGGACACTGGAGAGGGTGCAGAGAGACTCACAAGCATGATACCAGAAATTTGCCAGTATACATATCAGGAAAGGATCGAAGATGGTAGAACAGTAGTACAGTGGTTAGCACTGTAGCTTCACAGCTCCACGATCCCAGGTTCGATTCCCGACTTGGTTCACTGTCTGTGTGGAGCCTGCACGTTCTCCCTGTGCCTGCATGGGTTTCCTCCGGGTGCTCCGGTTTCCTCCCACAAGTCCCAAAAGACATGCTATTAGGTAATTTGGACATTCTAAATTCTCCCTCAGTGTACCGCACAGGAGCTGGAATGTGGCGACTAGGGGCTTTTCACAGTAACGCTATTGCAGTGTTAATGTAAGCCTACTGGTGACAATAAAGATTATTAATTAACCCTCGGTCTATTTTCTTTTGAAAAAAAGAAAGCTATGGGGTGTTTAGAACAATGAAAGGATTTGATAGAATCGGGGACAGAGTGTGATGGAGGAAGATCAACGTAATGTTAGGAGGCATGATTGCAACATAAACATCAACACGGACTGATTGGACGGAGGGGCCTGTTTCTGCAAAGTGTATGTTATGTAATCTTATGAAATCTAAATTCCCCAATTGAGTTTAATGGAAGCTTGCTTAAAAATATACATTGTGATGGCCATTTTATTTTTCATGCTATGTGTTACAGCCCTCACATTTCAATAGCAGTCCAATCTTTGCAAATGATAATCTGTTAATTGGTCATGTATCTTTGACTGTACATTATACCTTAATGTTCACTGATGAATTGTAGCCAGCACAAATTTATAACTCTGAGCTCTTAATCTGCTCCAGTCTTGCTGTCAAATAAAAGCAATTTTCAGACTTTTCTGGATATTTATATTTCCCCACACCAGGCAATATTCGAATGAAATTGATGCAATTATATAGCATCTTTAATAACCTCACGGTCAAAGCTCTACACAATCAACGGTATTTTAGAAATATGGGGTAGAATCTTCCCGTACATCGGCAAAGGCTGATAGTGGACAGGAAAAGCGGTATTGAAGCCACCAGCTCCATTCGTTGGGAAAATTGAAACAAAAAGGCAAGGGCAGGTCCTTCAGCTTCATACTGGTGGGGCAGGTGCTCAACAAGCTCGCCCACCAGAAAATACGTTTTCTAAAGATTGGGGACCATTTTTAAAGGGCGCCCCTGTGAACAAATGGTTACCAGGAATCCAACCACCCACGCATGTCCTCCCATGCAACACCCCATACGCAACACCTCCCGCCCCCCCCCCCCCCCCCCCCCCCCCATGGCACTGCCGGGGCCAGTGCCTGGGCAGTGCACAGGCATGACCCTCTCCGGCCCCTGAGTAATGCACTCATCCAAATTCCTCTGGGGTGGCTATCTGTCAGTTTGCCCTCACGCTGACATGAATGGATTTTCTTACGGTGGCGGGGGGGGGGGGGGGGGGGGGGGGGGGGGGGGGCGGCGGTGAGGGTTGATTCCGATGTTCCGATGTCAATGCATGGTAATGATATTTAGATGTATGGAAAAGATGTTCCGGAATCTCCTATACCGCTGGTGGGGAGTGCGAAGACAATTGTGTCGTTCTTTTATGTTGGCGTGAAACACGATTTGGACATCTCATTCGATTTCCCGCTCCCATCGCCAATCCCACCGATGAAAATGGGAAGAGAATATCTCCCCCATAGTTATTGTTATAGATGCGAACATAAGAACTAGGGGCGGCATTCTCCGCCCCATCCCCCCTCCCGCCGGGTGGGAGAATCGCCGGGGCTCTGCACGAATCGCACCACGCCACCCCAACCCCCGCACGCGATTCTCCCACCCCTCCCCCCCCGAAACCAGCGCCGTGCAAATCGCGCCAGGCCGTTCGAAGAATAGCCACAAACGGCGAGCGGGCATCCTGGCAATGAAATGAAAATTGCTTATTGTCACAAGTAGGCTTCAAATGAAGTTACTGTGAAAAGCCCCTAGTCACCACATTCCGCCGCCTGTTCGGGGAGGCTGGTACGGGAATCGAACCGTGCTGCTGGCCTGCCTTGGTCTGCTTTAAAAGCCAGCTATTTAGCCCAGTGTGCTAAACCAGCTCCTATCCCCTATCCCCTAACTCCCCCTAAGATCAAATTCCAAGAGTTTGCAAGAAAACCAAGAGTAAAATCCCAAGATAATTAAACAAAATTGTGCTTTTGTCATTTTCTTGAATAATCTAATTTATTCGTCATAAAATCATTGGAGCTGAGACCTATTTCACTATCAGTTAAGAATAATGCAAGAGTCTGTTCCTTCGGCATTGGCTTGGGAAGGCAGTGTGGCTGAAGGGTGGTGAAATGTGGGAGCAAAGTGCCTTTAAGGCCATTTGGAGGGGGGGGGGGGGGGGTTCAAGGCTATTTATGGTGTTCAAGGTTCAAGGGCGATGTAGTTCAAGGTGGAAGGTCATAAAATGAAACCTCCAGGAATGTGCCGAAGTAGAGTTGGCAACATGGGGACCATGTGGATTTTCTTCCCGTTCACCCCCACCAGCCCAATCGCACCAATCACCCCCCCCCCCTCCCCCCCCCCCCCCCCCCCCCACACACACACACACACACACACTCTTCCACCCAGCCTCTTTCCCTCCAGATTTCTCCCTTTTAGTCCTGAAGGCCTGGCTCTTCATGGAGTGCAGTTCATTGAGAGTTTATGTTGTTCAATGTTATATCCAACCATGGAGAACTGGAGCAGTCTCCGAGCAGAAGTTAAATGAAAACACTGTTCTTGGATTTCTACAATTCCCCTGCATAAATGCAACATTGAAAGCTTACAGTACATCTTTGAAAAGAATTACTCCCGAAATCTGAGCGCAAAAATATTCAGAACCCAAAAGGCTAATCAGCAAGACAGGGTTTAACCTTTTGTGAGCTTTAACCTCTTTGCGTGAAATGCTGAGCTGACATTCCATTTTTCTTTTTCATTCATTTCCCATTAGTGAACCCCAGCTGGTCCATACGACAGTTTCAGTTTTTAATTAAATTATGGAAGGCCCATCTGCCTTGGAAGCTAAACTAACTTTGTCAAATGTTACTGGGCTGTGGTTAGGGCCGAATTTCTTCTCATGATACCTTCCAGGCTTCAGTGATGGTGTGCACAATGATGTGCCCCTCCCCTCACCCAGCCCTGTATTGCTTTCAGCATTTCACAATGCTTGACATTTTACAGATAAGAATGTGACAGATGGAGCTGCTATATGGAGGGTCCCAGCAGGGATCAAAAACATTAGCATAGGAAAATGTCTCTGGTTACAAAATGAGAGAGCATGGTAAAGCTATCAAATCAAACATGACTGGGAGCTGTTGAAAGCTCTGCAAGGGTTTTATTTCATTATCTGTAAGCCTGAGCTGTGTTTCCTTACTGTCGGCAAATGAAAAACTGATTCATGCAAAAAGGAAAATTGGCTCAGTTATATTACCCAGAAAACTATTCACCTTCAACTCCTTCCTGGGTTGAACTAATCAACTATTACCCTAATTATTAAAATATTTAACATTTTTGGATCAATGGGTAGTTCTCCTCGTACCTTGAGGTGAATATCAAATCCCCACAAACTCATCCTCTTGCACATGAAGGCAAATAATTAGCTCTGGAAATTCAGAAAGCCATCACTGCCGCTGGCAACCTTTGTTAGTTGAGATATTCCACAAGGGCTCTAATAATTGATGTACAGGAATACCTTGCACAGCTACAAAGGAAAACTGAAGTATCTTCTCAGATACAAGATGCAGCTGCTTAGGTTTAAATATCTGTAAAGTACCATCCATAAGTCTCACCCTTCCTCGGAGAAAGGAGAGAACCTTTCTTTGTTCTTTTGTTTCTCTTTCCCTCAACAATCTCCAATTTTCAGCACCTCCATTATTGGGGGCTGTGCATTTGGTCCTAAGGCTAAGCTCTGGAATTCCCTCACTAAAGCTTTCGACCCGCCTTAACTTAGTAATTTTCTTTAATACGCTTAAACCTTTTAATAAAAAGATAACAACATGGCACTGTACGTTTACCTACACCGCAGGAACTGCAGCACTTCAGGAAGGTAGCTCATGAGCACCTTCACAGGGGCAACCAGGGATGGGCCATAAATGCTGGCCTATCCAGGGATGCTGACATCATGTAAATGGCTAAAAAGGAGATACCAGAACCGTGCATAGCACTCCAAAGGTCTATAACATAACATCAATGCTTTTCAGTTGAATCTGTAGAGAAAAGAACCCCAGTACTTTGTTTTTTTATGGTTTGATTAACCATTGTAGTTATTTTTAGTGATTTGAGAGTGTGTCCCAAGGAGCATTGACCTCTTTAGGCGCGATTCTCCCAAAAAATGACTGAAAGCACGATTCAGCGGCCTCGACTTGGTGTCAGGATGAGATAGTTGAATCTCACGAGAGGCCTCTTGCAGGATTCGCGACACTTGAAACATCTCATTAGATTCTGTGTGATCTGCATATCGCTTTTGCTGGGTGAGATTCAGGTGTGCATATTTAAATGAGCAATTGGGCTCATTTAAATATATGTTCACTGGATTCCCCAGGGCCCAGGATTCACCGGCCTTGGCAGCAAGGCCTTAATTGGGCGCTGTTTGGTACTGATTCACAAAGTCATGAAACAGTCGCGATGCCACCTTGGAGGGGTCCCGCTGGGCACTTGATGCCCCTGGGTGGATGGGTAATGGGCAGGATGGCACCCTGGCACTCCCCTTGGTAACTGGGCCCCTTGGCATTGCCAGTCTGACACCTTGGCACTGCCACCCAAGCACTCTGGCAGTGCAACATTGACATTGCCAGGATGCCAGGGTGGTATTGCCAGGCTGGCAGGGGCACTGCTCAGGTGCCAGGCTGACATTGTCAAGGTGCCCGGGTGCCAGGATTTGGGCCCGAGGGAGTCTTGCTAAAGAGATGGGATGAGGGGCATCTCAAGGATCCCGGAATTGGTAAGTTGAGTGAAGCCCGACAATTGTTGAGAGTTTTTTTACCCACTTGCGCTCCCTCAGCAGCCATGACGCCAGGCCCTGCTTTTAAACACTTGCATCAATTCGCACCCACGTGACCTCCGCCTAAGAGGGATGGAACATCATGGAGGTGCGGAGCATGAAGACTCCAACTGCTAATGAGATTTAAATGCATGCAACTAATAGTTTTGCATGGGTCCGCCAGCGGGGGCACAAACCTCACTAACACTTCTAGCAGGTGGATCGGAGCATGGCACCAGGCTTAGCGGTGGGTGGACAATTGAAATGAAAATGAAATGAAAATCGCTTATTGTCACGAGTAGGCTTCAATGAAGTTACTGTGAAAAGCCCCTAGTCGCCACATTCCGGCGCCTGTCCAGGGAGGCTGGTACGGGAATCGAACCGTGCTGCTGGCCTGCTTGGTCTGCTTTAAAAGCCAGCGATTTAGCTGAGTGAGCTAAACCAGCCCCTGTTCAGCCTAAATATTGAATTCTGCATGTCCAGCAATGTCTTTAATAAACTTTCAGAATGGCAATGCAAATGACAAAATGAATTTCAACAGAGACAAGTGTCATTTGTCTCAGTCTCCATAATTTGTGACAATACCTCCCAATTTGGTTCAGTTTGTAAATTTGTACTTCTGACACAAATCATTGATGCAAATGGTAAACAAAAATAATCCCCACGTCAATCATTATGGGACATCATTTCCCACCATTCCTTAGTGTTAGTAATTGAAAAGAATTGGGGTGTATTATCAGTCTCATCGACAGAGCTGAAGAAAGATCCTTTACGCCTTTAGTGCCAAACCTTTATATGGAGAGCGTCTTCATGCACTGAGTCCAACAGAAATCACTGACAACCCTACCCTCAGCCATACTGACAACCCCATCTTCAGCCACAATGACAACCCCACCCTTTACCCACATCACGCAGCATTTTATCAGCTAACCAGCAAAGATTAACCAAAGCACTCACACTGCATGGCTATTTTACCAACAAATGGACAGAAAATTAAAGTACACAAATATACACCACGTAAATGGGTTTCAACATCACAAGGCTAATAATATTCTAATTTTTATTTATAAATCAAAAATACTGTTCATTGTATGCGGTTAATGTATTGGCCAACAGGGCAGAACAGTGGTGCAGTGGTTAGCACTGCTGCCTCACGGCACCGAGGTCTCAGGTTCAATCCCGGCTCTGGGTCACTGTCCATGTGGAGTTTGCTCATTCTCCCCGTGGTTGCGTGGGTTTCACCCCCACAACCCAAAGATGTGCAAGGTAGGTGGATTGGCATCGCTAAATTGCCCCTTAATTGGAAAAAATCAATTGGGTACTTTAAAATTTTTTAAAAATGTATCGTACAACACAATCTCAGTGACCCACTGCACCTTTCCCCTAAACTGAGGATAACAACTGTTTGTAAGTGGGAGGTGAAGAATATCCACCTCAGTGTTCCCCTTATTAAGCCACACCTGATCCATTTCTTATATAAATCACACACTCTCCCAAACAGCACTTTGCAAGCTTCACTCTGGGTCTTTTCTAACATTGGACCATCGAGAATGATCTTATTCTGGAGCCGTGACTGTTCCAGGAGCCAAACCTGCATCCAGGCGGAACAGTCATTGTGATTTCCACTGTGGCGTCCCCTTGGAGACAGCCTTGCCATGCCATTAAGGACAGTGTGCAGGCTTTCAAAGTTGAAGGGTCATTCAGAAACTTTTCAGCTTAACAGGAGCAGCTGGTTGTGATGGAAGGTAAGCAAGAGAAAAGGTGCTTCAAAATGGAAGTGGTCTCTCTCCAATATTTTAATCTTTAATTTAAAAATGGTGTTTGCAGCAAGGACATTGTTACATTCTGGTGCTTGGTTGGTCGGTCTAGTGCACAAGAGAACGTCTAGTTCTTGACTAGTTAAATGTTTATTGTTAAACAATAATGTGGGTTAGATAACCATAAGAAAATTATCAAAACTGTAAACTACACATGTTCTGGTCTTGCCCCAGACTTGTGGAGTACTGGACAGCCTTCTTTGAGGCTATGTCCAAAGTGGTGGGGGTGAGGGTGGAGCCATGCCCGATAGTGGCGGTCTTCGGGGTTTCAGACCAGCCAGATCTATTCCTGGGGAGGAGGGCGGACGCCCTTACCTTTGCCTCCCTGATCGCCCGCTGTAGAATCCTGTTTGGCTGGCGGTCAGAAGCACCGCCCAGAGCTGCAGACTGGCTGTCCGACCTCTCGGAATCTCTCCAAATGGAGAAAATCAAATTCGCCATCCGAGGGTCAGACGACGGCTTCCACAGAACGTGGGAGCCATTCATGCAATTGTTCCGGGACCTGTAGTGGCCAACGTACAAGAGGAAGAATAGTCGGTGGCCAAGAATCAGGGGAAAATGGTACGGGAATCAGGGGAAGGTAGCTGGGGGAGGGGGGGGGGGGTCTACAAGTTCGTTATGGGGTTTGATGGCTAGCTAAAGCCCCAAAACCAAACTGTAAATAAAATGCCTATAAACATGTGCCTCGGCCATATTGGGGAATGTAAATATGTATGGGCCGGCTAAGGGGGCGGCCACAGTTGTTATTATGAAGATGCTTACCTGTAAATATACATGTTAATTTTTGCGTGTTTTTTTTCTCTCTCTCTCTAATAATTTGTTGGATATAAATATGGAAACTCAATAAAAAACATTTTATAAAAACGAAAAAAAAAAACAAAAGAAAAACTGTAAACTATTATAAAGTATCGAAGAGCTACTACAAATGTGGACTATCCACTGCGGCGACTATCCACCAGACTCCCTGAAAAGTGTCACATGGTTGTTCTCTACTGCCATCTGCTGGTTGGATGTCGTTATACATTACAATTTACGTGATTGCTTGTACTGCCCCCCCCCCCCACCGCACCCTCCAAACTACCACCACCTCCTGCCGAGAGGCTGCCCTCAGCACCTAAGCTGTTGCCCTCTTTCTACGAGACGGGGAAAACCCCCTCGGCCTACTTTATTTGGTCACAATTAGGCCTCTGATGAGCCGGACTGACCATTCACTGCGTGAGGTGTGTAGCCCTGCCAGCCTTGATTCCACCTATGGAGATGGAATGGAACTATTAAGTGACATGCCACCAAGCGGGTTAATTCAGCTCCCACCCAGCACCAATCGCAGATTCAGTCAGGGTCAAAAACCCAGTGCTGGGGTGATTGGATAGACCATTTAACAAAAATATACTGCAGGAGATTGAATACTCAAGTGATAGTTTTCAGTTTTACTAGGTGCTCTAATGCATCAGATTAAACATTCTGGACTTTTTTTTACATTTTGAAATCCCAAATGTTAGACGTGAGGAATTGTATCTTTTAAATGGTTTAAGATTTGTTTTCTCACTAGTCTCCTGCTTATTTACTAATACCTGTCTTAGGGCAAGTATTTTAATCTAGACACTAATTCATAATATTAATAGAGAACAAGCATTATACAAATGAATTTCTTTCCATCACATAATATTTCAAAATAAATTAGGCTGTTTTGTTTTCTATGAAGATATTTAATTGCATTTCACCGCATGCACCTTCAGATTGGGAGAGCCAATTTCAAAAACTCAGCACTTCTGATAGCTAAACTGGAGATTTTTAATTAATATGAACATACAAAATAGGAACAGACATCGGCCATTCGGCCCCTCTAGTCTGCCTCCACCATTCAATAAGACCGCGGCTGATCTGTTCGTGTTAAGTTCTATATTCAACGCCTTCCGGTGACGGTGATGTGCTGAGTGGATGCACACCAGGTGGCTCTCCACCAAACCAGAGCCGAAAGGCACCATCAAAAAGTCGAATTTTCCCAAAATGCAAATACAAAACTACCTCAAGAGCAAGAAGAGAATAACCATGAATGTATGCCAGCAAACGGGAGCTCGAGGGACCGAAGAGACGGCAGGAGTAGCGGAAAAGAGCCATGAGCAGCAGGAGGACAAGACAGCGGACCCACAAGGTAAAGGGGGCCCCAGCCACCCAGGAGAGAGGGCGACCAACGACATGAGCATCAGCCTCCCCCCCATCACCGGAGACGGATGGAAGAGCTTCCTGACGAGGCGCTGACAACATTAAATGCGGCGATCAATATAGATATCTAGGTGGCGTCAAGGGTGGTGCAGCAGAGGCGATGACCACCACGCAAAAGGCATCGACAGGGCTGTGGGAAAAAGTGGCAACTCAGGAGAGGATGATCCTCGACCTGGAGAAGGCCTCGCTGGACCAGAGTGACAGAATCGTCGCCCTGGAAGCGGAAGTGGTGTTGGTGGAGGCCCAGTGGAATTTAAAGGGGAAAGTCGAGCGCCAAGAAAACAGGTCCTGATGGCAAAATATCAGATCATGGTCTGCCAGAAGGCATCGAGGGCAGAGATCCAATGGGCTATGTCGCCCAAATGCTGACAACCAGGTGGGGAAAGTGCGTACCTGACGGGATCTTGGCGGACTTCTTAAAAGATTCACGCCAGCCCTGGTCCCACATCGATGGGACAGGTTTGCAATGCGCTAGTGAGGGGCACCCTGCCTCCTACACTAACACAGGCCACAATATCGCTGATACCCAAAAAAGACAAGGACCCAATGGTATGCAGATCATACAGATACATTTTGCTGTTCAATGTAGATGCGAAGATACTCGTGAAAGTCCTGGCCAAGAGACTGGAAAACAGCGTACCGGAGGAGGTTGCAGAGGACCAGATGGGCTTTGTCAATGGTAGGCAGCTTACTGCGAACATCAGGCGGCTGCTGAATGGAATTATGATGTGGAGATGCCGCCGTTGGACTGGGGAGAGCACAGTAAGAAGTCTTACAACACCAGGTTAAAGTCCAACATGTTTGTTTCAAACACTAGCTTTCGGAGCACTGCTCCTTCCTCAGGTGAAGGAAGCACCTGAGGAAGGAGCAGTGCTCCAAAGCTAGTGTTTGAAACAAACATGTTGGACTTTAACCTAGTGTTGTAAGACTTCTTACGGACATGTAATTATGACCCCATCTAAGAAGAGAACACCAGAGGTGATCGTCTCCCTGGATGTAGAAAAGGCCTTCGGCAGAGTCGAGTGGAAGTACTTCTTTGAGGTACTGGAGCGGTTTGGGGTAGGGATAGGGTTCACCTCATGGGTGAAACTCTTTTACAACACCCCCAGGGTGAGTGTTTGCACCAACAGGGGAAGGAGAGAGCTGGAGGGACTACCATTCAAACTAGCCCCAAACAATTCCGCCACATGGGGATCCAGATAGCCCATAACTGGGCATGGATCCACAAGTGGAATCTGATCACCTGGCAAAGGAAGTTAAAAAGGACCTGCAGAGGTGGGTTACACTCCCGCTCTCCCTGGCAGGGAGAATGCAGACGGTCAAAATGAACGTACCACCAAGGTTCCTCGTCCTGTTTACATCCATAGCGATCTTCATCTCCAAGATCTTCATCTACTGGCCTCCCTGAACAGGTGCTGGATTGTGGTGACTATTTCCACAAGTAAACAAAATGATATGGGACCCAGAAAAAAAGTTTAAAAAAACACTGGTGTGAGGAGGGAATATGGTATACTGGTTGCGAGGATGGTATACAGCGTACCGGGTGTGGGGATGATATGCTGTGTACCGGGTGTGG